>NC_134360.1:15826993-16026993 GCF_048569485.1 Anomaloglossus baeobatrachus
TGTGTGTATATATGCATGTATATATGTACAGTATATACTGTTTATACATATATACACACACACACACACACACACACACACACACACTTGCCTGTGTTTCCTACAGAGAACGCAGTTCTGTATGGTGGTTGGTTTTCTGATCTAAGGGGCACTTTGCACACTACAGTATCGCAGGTGCGATGTCGGTGGGGTCAAATTGAAAGTGACGCACATCCGGCGTCGCAGGCGATATCGTAGTGTGTAAAGCCTTTTTGATACGATTAACGAGCGCAAAATCGTCGTAATCGTATCACCGGTGTAGTGTCGGTCATTTCCATAATTTGAAAATGACCGATGTAGTTTTTCGTTCCTGCGGCAGCACACATCGCTGTGTGTGAAGCCGCAGGAGCGAGGAACATCTCCTATCTGCGGCTCACGCCAGCTATGCGGAAGGAAGGAGGTGGGTGGGATGTTTACGTCCCGCTCATCTCCGCCCCTCCGCTTCTATTGGCCGCCTGCCGTGTGACGTCGCTATGACGCCGCACGACCCGCCCCCTTAATAAGGAGGCGGGTCGCCGGCCAGAGCGACGTCGCAGGGCAGATGAGTGCATGTGAAGCTGGCGTAGTGATAATATTCGCTACGCCAGCTATCACAATGATATCGCAGCTGCGACGGGGGCAGGGACTATCGCGCACGGCATCGCAGCATTGGCTTGCGATGTCGTAGTGTGGAGAGTGCCCCTTAGACCCTCAGGGTTTCGTAATTTCTCTGGGCTTTCCTGCTCCATTATCCTGGTCCACATGATTTACTAATATTCAAGAGTTGACTTTTTAAAGAACAACCTACTTGGTGTGTTTGATGCACATGTCCATGAGGAAGGTGTATCTGACAGTGTCCATTGTTGGCACGATGATATCTTGGATTTTGGTGCTTTTGTCCCACATTGCTGTGCCTTTAATAAATTCATTCCAGTGAATCCAGCGTCCTCTGCCTTTAAGCTTCAAAAAACAAAAAACAAAAAAAAAAGAATTTTGTTTACTTACCGTAAATTCTTTTTCTTATAGTTCCGTATTGGGAGACCCAGACCATGGGTGTTTAGCTTCTGCCTCCGGAGGACACACAAAGTACTACACTTAAAAGTGTAGCTCCTCCCTCTGAGCTTATACACCCCTTGGAGAACCAGATCTAGCCAGTTTAGTGCAAAAGCTGAAGAAGAATAGCCACCCACAAGTAAAAACAGAACAAAAACCGAAACAACCGAAGACTCTGTCAACAACAACAGCCGGTGATAACACGCGGAACAAGAAATTGCCAACAGGCAACAGGGAGGGTGCTGGGTCTCCCAATACGGAACTATAAGAAAAAGAATTTACGGTAAGTAAACAAAATTTTCTTTTTCTTTATCGTTCCTATGGGAGACCCAGACCATGGGACGTCTCAAAGCAGTCCATGGGTGGGAAATAAACAGAAAAACTAAGAAGTAGGCGGAGCCTAACTTCACAAATGGGCGACAGCCGCCTGAAGGATGCGTCTGCCCAAGCTCGCATCTGCCGAAGCATGAGCATGCACTTGGTAGTGCTTTGAAAAGGTATGCAGGCTAGTCCAAGTGGCAGCCTGACAGACTTGTTGAGCCGTATCCTGGTGCCTGAAAGCCCAAGAGGCACCGACAGCTCTGGTCGAGTGTGCCTTGATCCCCGGCGGGGGAGGCACCTGAGAACACTGGTAGGCGCCCGAAATTGTCGACCTAATCCAACGGGCTAAGGTCGGCTTAGAAGCAGAGAGGCCCTTGCGCCAACCTGTGGTTAGCACAAAAAGAGAGGTGCACCGCCTAAGAGCAGCGGTGTGAGACAGATAGATCCGGAGAGCACGCACCAGATCCAGAGTATGCAGCGCTTTTTCAAAGCGATGAACAGGAGCCGGACAAAAGGAAGGTAGGGTAATGTCCTGGTTAAGGTGGAAAGGAGAGACCATCTTAGGAAGAAAGTCCGGAGTCGGACGGAGAACCACCTTGTCTTGATGAAAAACCAAAAAAGGTGACTCCGAAGAGAGCGCAGCCAAATCAGAGACTCTCCTGAGGGAAGTTATGGCCACTAGAAAGATCACTTTCTGTGAAAGACGAAACAAAGAAACCTCCCTAAGAGGCTCAAAGGGGGGTTTCTGCAAAACCGTGAGGACCAAGTTAAGGTCCCAGGGATCCAAGGGCCGCCAGTAAGGCGGAATGATGTGAGACGCGCCCTGCATGAAGGTGCAGACCTGAGCCAGCCGGGCGAGACGCCGCTGGAACAGCACTGACAGAGCTGAGACTTGTCCCTTGAGGGAGTTGAGGGACAGTCCCAGCTGCAGACCGGACTGTAGAAAGGACAGAAGGGTCGGCAAGGAAAATGGCCAAGGAGGATGGCCGGAAGAGCGACACCAGGACAGGAAAATTTTCCAAGTCCTGTGATAGATCTTGGCGGAGGAAGACTTACGGGCCCGAGTCATAGTGGAGATGACTTCAGGAGGGATACCAGAAGCCGTCAAAATCCAGGACTCAAGAGCCACGCCGTCAATTTGAGAGCCGCAGAATTCAGGCGGAAAAACGAACCTTGTGAGAGAAGGTCTGGACGGTCCGGAAGATGCCACGGCACCTCTACGGACAGATGGAGCAGGTCTGGGTACCAAGCTCGCCTGGGCCAGTCCGGAGCAATGAGGATGACTCGACGGCCCTCCATTCTGATCTTGCGCAGGACTCTGGGCAAGAGAGCTAGAGGGGGAAACACGTAGGACAGACGAAACTGGGACCAGTCTTGAACCAGAGCGTCCGCGGCGAATGCCTGAGGATCGTGGGAGCGAGCCACGTAAACGGGAACTTTGTTGTTGTGACGGGATGCCATTAGGTCCACGTCCAGAGTGCCCCATTTGCGGCAGATTGACTGAAAAACTGCCGGGTGCAGGGACCACTCGCCACTGTCCACGGTTTGACGGCTGAGATAAAGAGAATTTTGTTACTTACCGTAAATTCTTTTTCTTATAGTTCCGACATGGGAGACCCAGACCATGGGTGTATAGCTTCTGCCTCCGGAGGACACACAAAGTACTACACTAAAAGTGTAGATCCTCCCTCCGAGCATATACACCCCCTGGATGACAAATCCAACCAGTTTAGTGCAAAAGCTGAAGGAGGACATCCACCCATAAGTAGAGATAGAGTAAAACCCGGAATAACCGGAACCTCTGTCTACAACAACAGCCGGTGAAAACACACGGAACAAGAACTGCCAACAGGCAACAGGGAGGGTGCTGGGTCTCCCATGTCGGAACTATAAGAAAAAGAATTTACGGTAAGTAACAAAATTCTCTTTTTCTTCATCGTTCCTTATGGGAGACCCAGACCATGGGACGTCTCAAAGCAGTCCATGGGTGGGAAATAAACAGAACTGAGAAGTAGGTAAAACCTAACTTCACAAATGGGCGACAGCCGCCTGAAGGATGCGTCTACCCAAGCTCGCATCTGCCGAAGCATGAGCATGCACTTGGTAGTGCTTTGAAAAGGTGTGCAGACTAGACCAAGTGGCAGCCTGACAAACCTGCTGAGCCGTAGCCTGGTGCCTGAAAGCCCAGGAGGCACCGACAGCTCTGGTCGAGTGCGCCTTAATCCCTGGCGGTGGGGGCACCTGAGAACATTGGTAGGCATCGGATATGGCCGACCTAATCCAATGAGCTAGGGTCGGTTTAGAAGCCGAGAGACCCTTGCGCTGACCCGTGGTTAGTACAAAAAGAGAGGTGCACCGCCTAAGAGCGGCGGTGCATGACACATAGATCCGGAGCGCCCGCACCAAATCCAAAGTATGCAACGCTTTCTCAAAGCGATGCACAGGGGCCGGACAAAGGGAAGGCAATGAAATGTCCTGGTTAAGGTGGAAAGGAGACACCACCTTAGGGAGAAAGTCCGGAGTCGGACGGAGAACCACCTTGTCTTGGTGAAAAAACAAAAAGGGTGACTCCGAAGAGAGCGCAGCCAAATCAGAGACTCTCCTGAGAGAAGTTATGGCCACCAGAAAGACCACTTTCTGTGAAAGTCGGAACAAAGGAACCTCCCTAAGAGGCTCAAAGGGGGGTTTCTGTAAGGCCGTGAGGACCAGATTAAGGTCCCAGGGATCCAAAGGCCGCCGGTAAGGAGGAATGATGTGAGATGCGCCCTGCATGAAGGTGCGCACCTGGGCCAGTCGGGCGATACGCCGCTGGAACAACACTGATAGAGCCGAGACCTGTCCCTTGAGGGAATTGAGGGATAGTCCTAGCTGCAGACCGGACTGTAGAAAGGACAGGACGGTCGGCAAAGAAAACGGCCAAGGAGCATGGCCGGAAGAGCGACACCAGGACAGGAAAATCCTACAAGTCCTGTGGTAAATCCTGGCCGAGGAAGACTTCCGAGCCTGAGTCATAGTAGAGATGACCTCGGAAGGAATGCCTGAAGCCGTCAGGATCCAGGACTCAAGAGCCACGCCGTCAATCTGAGAGCCGCAGAATTCTGGCGGAAAAACGGACCTTGAGAGAGAAGGTCTGGGCGGTCCGGGAGATGCCACGGCATTTCTACGGACAGACGGAGCAAGTCTGGGTACCAAGCTCGCCTGGGCCAGTCTGGAGCAATGATTATAACCCGACGGCCCTCCATTCTGATCTTGCGCAGGACTCTGGGCAAGAGAGCTAGAGGGGGAAACACGTAGGCCAGACGGAACTGGGACCAATCTTGAACCAGCGCGTCCGCTGCCAAGGCCTGAGGATCGTGGGAGCGAGCCACGTAAACCGGGACCTTGTTGTTGTGCCGGGATGCCATTAGATCCACTTACGGAGTGCCCCACTTGCGGCAGATTGACCGGAACACTGCCGGATGCAGGGCCCACTCGCCGCTGTCCACGGTTTGACGGCTGAGATAATCTGCCTCCCAGTTTTCTACGCCTGGGATGTGGACTGCGGATATGGTGGACTTGGAGTCCTCCGTCCACTGAAGGATGCGTTGAACCTCCAACATCGCCAGGCGGCTGCGAGTCCCGCCCTGGTGATTGATATAGGCAACTGCTGTCGCGTTGTCCGACTGGACTCGAATGTGCTTGCCCGCCAACAGATGGTGAAAGGCTACGAGAGCTAGAAGTACAGCCCTGATTTCCAGCACATTGATCGAGAGGGCTGATTCGGACGGAGTCCAAGTGCCCTGTGCTCGGTGGTGAAGAAATACTGCTCCCCAGCCGGAGAGACTGGCGTCCGTGGTGAGGATCACCCAGGACGGAGTCAGGAAGGAGCGTCCCTGAGACAGAGAGAGGGGCCGAAGCCACCACTGGAGAGAGCTCCTGGCCTGTGGCGACAGAGCCACTAGCCTGTGCAAGGAAGAGGTCCGCTTGTCCCAAAAGCGGAGAATGTCCAGCTGCAGAGGACGCAGATGGAACTGGGCAAAGGGAACCGCTTCCATTGACGCCACCATCTGACCCAGCACCTGCATGAGGTGCCTGATGGAATGACGGCGGGGCTTCAACAGAGAACGCACCGCCAGATGAAGGGACTGCTGTTTGACTAAGGGCAGCTTCACAAGTGCCAGCAGAGTCTCGAATTGCATCCCTAGGTACGTAAGATTCTGGGTCGGGGTCAGAGTGGACTTGGGCAGAGACTCCATGCGAAAATGCCGCACCTGAACATGCTTGTTGAGAAGCTTGAGATCCAGGATGGGCCGGAAGGAACCGTCCTTTTTGGGGACTAGGAAGAGATTTGAGTAGAAACCTCTGAACCGTTCCCGGGCGGGAACCTGTAAAATTACTCCGTTGGCCTGCAAGGATGCCACGGCCTGTGAGAAGGCGGCGGCCTTGGAGCAGGGGGGAGTTGAGAGAAAAAATCTGTTTGGCGGGCTGGAAGAGAATTCTATCCTGTAGCCATGGGAGATGATATCCCGCACCCACTGATCGGAGACGTGTTGAAACCACGCTTCGCCAAAGTGGGAGAGCCTGCCACCGACTAGTGACGTTGCTGGCGCGGACAGATAGTCACGAGGAGGCTGCCTTAGCGGCAGCACCTCCTGCGGTCTTTTGTGGACGCGCTTTTGGGCGCCAGTTGGATTTCTGGTCCTTGGCTGAGTTAGTGGACGAGGCCGAGGGCTTAGAGGAGGACCAGTTGGAGGAACGTAAAGGAACGAAACCTCGACTGATTCCTGCCCTGGACAGGTATCCTGGTTTTGGTTTGTGGCATGGAAGTACTTTTCCCGCCAGTAGCTTCATTAATAATTTCATCCAGCTGTTCCCCAAACAGCCGGGACCCAGCAAAAGGGAGTCCAGCAAGGTACTTCTTTGAAGAAGCATCTGCCTTCCACTCTCGAAGCCACAAGATCCTGCGGATAGCGAGGGAATTAGCCGAAGCCACCGCAGTGCGGTGAGAAGCCTCCAGCAAGGCAGACATGGCATAGGATGAAAAAGCTGAAGCTTGGGAAGTTAAGGTAACCATTTCGGGCATAGATTCCCTGGCAAGGGAATGCATCACCTCTAGAGAAGCAGAGATGGCTTTGATAGCCCACACTGCTGCAAAAGTCGGGGAGAACGAAGCCCCTGCCGCTTCATATACGGATTTGGCCAGAAGGTCAATCTGGCGGTCAGTGGAATCCTTAAGAGAGGTGCCATCAGCCACCGATACAACGGTCCGGGCTGAGAGTCTAGACACCGGGGGGTCTACCTTTGGGGAATGAGCCCACTCCTTGACCACCTCAGGTGGAAAGGGAAAGCGGTCATCAGAACCACGCTTTGGGAAGCGTTTGTCAGGACAGGCTCTGGACTTGGTCACAGCGGCCTGAAAACTGGAGTGGTTAAAGAACACACTCTTTACTCTCTTAGGCGAGGTAAACTGGTGCTTTTCTGCCAGAGAGGGTTGCTCCTCTGATACTGGCGGATTGAGATCCAGTACAGAATTAATGGACGCAATCAAATCACTAACATCTGAGTCACTTTCGGACAGATCAATGGGGTACATGGAGTTAACCTCCGAGCCCCCCGTAAAGACATCCTCCTCGTCCTGCGAGTCAGCTCCTGAATCAGAGCCACGGGACAAGGAAGGAGAGGGAACCCTGCGTCTCTTCTTAGAAGGACGGGGTCTGGGACCAGATGATGAATCCTCTGTGAGCTCCGGTCCTGAGAGACCCCTAGCAGCAGAGGCACCATGTGAAAGGGGCTGATGCATGTTCAGCAAAGTCCTGGACAGAAGTCCCATGGAGTCAGCAAAAGACTGGGAGATAGACCTAGAAAAGGATTCAACCCAAGCCGGGGGATCAGCCACAGGAGCAGGAGCAGCCTGAGAGACCACTGGGGGTGAGACTCCAGGCTGAGGCACCGCCAGGTTAGAGCAGGCATCACAATGTGGGAATATGCTCGGTTCAGGCAGTAGGAGCTTACATGCAGTGCATACTGAATACAGCTTTGGAGCCTTGCTCCTCGTGTGAGACATGCTGCTGGAGTGGGGGCTCTGTCAGAGAATGAACCCCAGAGAGTATAATCAGAGGTCCACAACTGGAGACCGGTTGTGGCTTACCAGACCGCTGGAGCGGTGTTGTGTGCCCTCCAGATCCCGAAGCCGGGACCCCCCAAGCACAGCAACTCAGCAGAGATGCTGCAGACCAGCGCTGCAATGCAGAGAGAACGCTGAGAAAATGGCCGCCGGAGCGAAGAGAGGGGGCGGGTTGCTTGAGGAGCGGGATCTGAAGGGCCATAGAGATCTACAGGGCAGGAGACGCACACTGCAGTAGGGAGTGTCCCTCCCCTTGCAGAACGGCCGCCGGGCGGAGCCGAGCCTGTCCCTCTGCATGAGTGACATGCGAGGGCAGTGAAACCGAAAGTAGGAGTCCGGCGAAGCCGGGGCCTAAATTTGAGCGGCGCGGCCGGCGCGCAGGCACCATCGGCGCGGTTCTCAGGCGACAGCCAGAGAACCCGCCGGAAATGTCATAAAAACACATCAGCACACTCTCCCACAACAATAAAGTACAGGGACCCCCAATATATAAACGTCTCAGGTACTTAGCTTGCTGAGACGCCGGGTTCCAAGTCCCTGGGGATGAGTGCTCCGGTCCAGCAGGGTCCTGAAGGGCTGCGGATGGAGACCGGTCTCCTGCCAAGCATGGAGACCGTGCTGGCTCCCACTTCAAGCCAGAGCCCCGGAGGGATGGTGAAGGAGCGCGGCATGTAAGGCTCCAGCCTTGGAATCAACCTTAACAACACCGCCGACACAGTGGGGTGAGAAGGGACATGCCGGGAGTGCAGACTTGGACCCGCTTTTCTTCAAACTCTTTCCAAAAATCAAAAATCAGATGAGAATGCATGTGTGGATGTATGCCTCCTGAACACAAAGCGATAAACTGGCTAGATCTGGTTCTCCAGGGGGTGTATAAGCTCAGAGGGAGGAGCTACACTTTTAAGTGTAGTACTTTGTGTGTCCTCCGGAGGCAGAAGCTAAACACCCATGGTCTGGGTCTCCCATAGGAACAATAAAGAAAAAAAGTTACAGGTTTGATAAAACATATTAGACCATATTTGATACAGCGGGTGAGACATTAAATAAGTTTGACATTTAGGTCCTGTTTATACTACGGTCATGCAGCGCGTCTATGGCTCTGCCGGAATCTGCTTCAGTCATTGCACTCTATGGCCCGTGTCCCCTTTCAATTCTGTTCTTTGTGGGATTCATTCAGGACCCCTGGCAGAGTCATAGACATTACTGCAAAAGAAGGGAATTTTGTTTACTTACCGTAAATTCCTTTTCTTCTAGCTCCTATTGGGAGACCCAGACAATTGGGTGTATAGCTTCTGCCTCCGGAGGCCACACAAAGTATTACACTTAAAAGTGTAAACCCCTGCCCTCTGCCTATACACCCCCCCGTGCATCACGGCCTCCTCAGTTTTGGTGCAAAAGCAGGAAGGAGGAAACTTATAAATTGGTCTAAGGTAAATTCAATCCGAAGGATGTTCGGAGAACTGAAAACCATGAACCAAGAACAATTCAACATGAACAACATGTGTACACAAAAGAACAACAGGGGCGGGTGCTGGGTCTCCCAATAGGAGCTAGAAGAAAAGGAATTTACGGTAAGTAAACAAAATTCCCTTCTTCTTTGTCGCTCCATTGGGAGACCCAGACAATTGGGACGTCCAAAAGCAGTCCCTGGGTGGGTAAAAGAATACCTCGGTAAAAGAGCCGTAAAACGGCCCCTTCCTACAGGTGGGCAACCGCCGCCTGAAGGACTCGCCTACCTAGGCTGGCATCTGCCGAAGCGTAGGTATGCACCTGATAGTGTTTCGTGAAAGTGTGCAGACTCGACCAGGTAGCCGCCTGACACACCTGCTGAGCCGTAGCCTGGTGCCGCAATGCCCAGGACGCCCCCACGGCTCTGGTAGAATGGGCTTTCAGCCCTGAAGGAACCGGAAGCACAGAAGAACGGTAGGCTTCAAGAATTGGTTCCTTGATCCACCGAGCCAAGGTTGACTTGGAAGCCTGCGACCCTTTACGCTGGCCAGCGACAAGGACAAAGAGCGCATCCGAGCGGCGCAGGGGCGCCGTACGAGAAATGTAGAGTCTGAGTGCTCTCACAAGATCTAACAAGTGCAAGTCCCTTTCACATTGGTGAACTGGATGAGGGCAAAAAGAAGGTAAGGAGATATCCTGATTGAGATGAAAAGGGGATACCACCTTAGGGAGAAATTCCGGAACCGGACGCAGAACCACCTTATCCTGGTGAAACACCAGGAAGGGGGCTTTGCATGACAGTGCAGCTAGCTCAGACACTCTCCGAAGTGATGTGACTGCCACTAGGAAGACCACCTTCTGCGAAAGGCGTGAAAGAGAAATATCCCTCATTGGCTCGAAAGGTGGTTTCTGAAGAGCCGTTAGCACCCTGTTCAGATCCCAGGGTTCTAGCGGACGCTTGTAAGGAGGGACTATGTGGCAAACCCCCTGCAGCAATGTGCGTACCTGCGGAAGCCTGGCTAGACGCTTCTGAAAAAAACACAGAGAGCGCCGAGACTTGTCCCTTAAGAGAGCCGAGAGACAAACCCTTTTCCATTCCGGATTGAAGGAAGGACAGAAAAGTGGGCAAGGCAAATGGCCAGGGAGTAAAACCCTGATCAGAGCACCAGGATAAGAAGATCCTCCAAGTCCTGTGGTAGATCTTGGCGGACGTTGGTTTCCTGGCCTGTCTCATAGTGGCAATGACCTCTTGAGATAACCCTGAAGACGCTAGGATCCAGGACTCAATGGCCACACAGTCAGGTTGAGGGCCGCAGAATTCAGATGGAAAAAGGGCCCTTGAGACAGCAAGTCTGGTCAGTCTGGTAGTGCCCACGGTTGACCCACCGTGAGATGCCACAGATCCGGGTACCACGACCTCCTCGGCCAGTCTGGGGCGATGAGGATGGCGCGGCGGCAGTCGGACCTGATCTTGCGTAACACTCTGGGCAGTAGTGCCAGAGGAGGAAATACATAAGGCAGTCGAAACTGCGACCAATCCTGAACTAATGCGTCTGCCGCCAGAGCTCTGTGATCTTGAGACCGTGCCATGAATGCCGGGACCTTGTTGTTGTGCCGGGACGCCATTAGGTCGACGTCCGGCGTTCCCCAGCGGCAACAGATCTCTTGAAACACGTCCGGGTGAAGAGACCATTCCCCTGCGTCCATGCCCTGGCGACTGAGAAAGTCTGCTTCCCAGTTTTCTACGCCCGGGATGTGAACTGCGGAGATGGTGGATGCTGTGGCTTCCACCCACAGCAGAATCCGCCGAACTTCCTGGAAGGCTTGACGACTGCGTGTGCCGCCTTGGTGGTTGATGTATGCCACCGCCGTGGCGTTGTCCGACTGAATTCGGATCTGCCTGCCTTCCAGCCACGGCTGGAACGCCTTTAGGGCTAGATACACTGCCCTTATCTCCAGAACATTGATCTGAAGGGAGGACTCTGGCTGAGTCCAGGTACCCTGAGCCCTGTGGTGGAGGAAGACCGCTCCCCACCCTGACAGACTCGCGTCCGTCGTGACCACAGCCCAGGATGGGGGCAGGAAGGATTTCCCCTTCGACAAAGAAGTGGGAAGAAGCCACCACTGAAGGGAGGCCTTGGCTGCCCGAGAAAGGGAGACGTTCCTGTCGAGGGACGTCGACCTCCTGTCCCATTTGCGGAGGATGTCCCATTGAAGTGGACGCAGATGAAACTGCGCAAATGGAACTGCCTCCATTGCTGCCACCATCTTCCCTAGGAAGTGCATGAGGCGCCTCAAGGGGTGCGACTGGGCTCGAAGGAGAGATTGCACCCGTCTGTAGTGAACGCTGTTTGTCCAGCGGAAGTTTCACTATCGCTGAGAGAGTATGAAACTCCATCCCGAGATATGTCAGCGATTGGGTCGGTGTCAGTTTTGACTTTGGGAAATTGATGATCCACCCGAATCTCTGGAGAGTCTCCAGAGCAATGTTCAGGCTGTGTTGGCATGCCACCCGAGAGGGGGCCTTGACAAGAAGATCGTCTAAGTAAGGGATCACCGAGTGTCCCTGAGAGTGTAGGACTGCTACCACTGTTGCCATGACCTTGGTGAAGACCCGTGGGGCTGTCGCCAGGCCGAAAGGCAGTGCCACGAACTGAAGGTGTTCGTCCCCGATGGCGAAACGCAGGAAGCGCTGATGCTCTGGTGCAATCGGCACGTGGAGATAAGCATCCCTGATGTCGATTGATGCTAGGAAGTCTCCTTGGGACATCGAGGCGATGACGGAGCGGAGAGATTCCATCCGGAACCGTCTGGTTCTCACGTGTTTGTTGAGCAGTTTGAGGTCCAGAACGGGACGGAAAGATCCGTCCTTTTTTGGTACCACAAACAAGTTGGAGTAAAAACCGTGACCCCAGTCCTGAAGGGGAACAGGGATCACCACTCCTTCTGCCTTCAGAGTGCTCACCGCCTGAAGAAGAGCTTCGGCTCGCTCGGGGGGCGGAGATGTTCTGAAGAAACGAGTCGGAGGACGAGAGCTGAACTCTATCCTGTAACCGTGAGACAGAATGTCTCTTACCCATCGGTCTTGGACATGTGGCAACCAGGCGTCGCAAAAGCGGGAGAGCCTGCCACCGACCGAGGATGCGGTTTGGGGAGGCCGAAAGTCATGAGGAGGCCGCTTTGGGAGCGGTTCCTCCGGCGGTCTTTTTAGGACGTGACTTAGACCGCCATGAATCAGAGTTCCTCTGGCCCTTCTGTGGCCTGTTGGACGAGGAGAATTGAGACCTGGCTGAGGGCCGAAAGGACCGAAACCTCGATTGTACCTTCCGTTGTTGAGGTCTGTTTGGTTTGGACTGGGGTAAGGACGAGTCCTTTCCCTTGGATTGTTTAATGATTTCATCCAATTGCTCGCCAAACAGGCGGTCGCCAGAAAATGGCAAACCGGTTAAGAACTTCTTGGAAGCAGAGTCTGCCTTCCATTCACGTAGCCACATGGCCCTGCGAACTGCCACTGAATTGGCGGATGCTACCGCCGTACGGCTCGCAGAGTCCAGGACAGCATTCATGGCGTAGGACGCAAAAGCCGACGCCTGAGAGGTTAAAGACACAACCTGCGGAGTAGAGGCACGTGTGACTGCATTAATCTCAGACTGACAAGCTGAGATAGCTTGGAGTGCCCATACGGCTGCGAATGCCGGAGCAAAAGACGCGCCTATAGCTTCATAGATGGATTTCATCAGGAGCTCTATCTGCCTGTCAGTGGCATCCTTGAGCGATGAACCATCTGCCACTGCAACTATGGATCTAGCCGCCAGTCTAGAGACTGGAGGATCCACCTTGGGACACTGAGCCCAACCCTTAACTACTTCAGGGGGGAAGGGGTAACGTGTGTCATTAAGGCGCTTAGAAAAGCGCTTGTCCGGGAAAGCTCGGTGTTTCTGGACTGTATCTCTGAAGTTGGAGTGATCAAGAAACGCACTCCGTGTACGTTTGGGAAACCTAAATTGGAATTTCTCCTGATGAGAAGCTGACTCCTCAATCTGAGGAGTTGGAGGAGAAAGTTCTAACACCTGATTGATGGACGCTATAAGGTCGTTTACTATGGCGTCCCCTTCAGGTGTATCAAGGTTGAGAGCGGCGTCAGGATCAGAGCCCTGATCTGCCACCTCCGCTTCATCCTCCAGAGAGTCCTCATGCTGAGACCCTGAGCAGTGTGATGAAGTCGAGGGAAGCTCCCAGTGAGCCCGCTTAGCCGATCTGGGACTGCGGTCCGTGTCGGAGTCCTCGCCGTGGGACCTATGAGTCGCCCCAGGAGCACTTTGCTGCGCCGACCGAGGGGGGTCTGAGGGCAATGATTCAACAGTGCCCGGGGCCTGTGTTACCGGTCTGGACTGCAAAGCTTCTAGTATCTTAGCAGACCATCTATCCATAGACTGAGCCATGGATTGTGAAATAGACTCAGAAAGTTTGTCAGCCAAAACTGCAAACTCTGTCCCTGTCACCTGGACAGTGGCAGCAGGTGGTTCCACCTGGGCCGAGGGTCCCACCAGTGGCTGAGGCTCCGGCTGAGTGAGTGTCACAGGGGCCGAGCATTGCACACAATGAGGGTAGGTGGAACCTGCAGGTAGCATAGCCGCACATGAGGTACAGGTTGCAAAATAAGCCTGTGCCTTGGCACCCTTGCTTTTTGCGGACGACATGCTGTTGTCTCCTCTTAGAGCAACCAGTGAGGGTATATAGCCAAAAGCAAATAGTGCAGTCGTACAGAGTAAATGTATACAATATAAGCATATAAATATACACTTCGGCACCCAGGGGGGCCAGCACCTAGTAACAGGTGCTGCTTACCGACCGCTCTCAGCGGTTGTGTGACCACCAGATTCCCTGCCTGGGCCTCCCAGAGCTGTGGAGCTCAGTGGTGTCTCCCCTCTGAAGTTCTCCAGCGTCAGAAGTGCTGATAGGAATGGCTGCCAGCGTTCTGAGAGGAGGAGGGAGCCGTGGGCGTGCCTCAGAAAGTGCGGGAATCTGGTGCCCCGCAGTGCTCAGTGAGGGGGGAGGAGGATACCTCAGTATGCTCCAGCCCTCACCGCTGACATGTAGTCTAGCGTCCCGCCCTCACCCCTGACTGGCAGGCCCGGGGGCGGGAATTTGCGGTACTAGGCCGCAAAGAAGGGAATTTTGTTTACTTACCGTAAATTCCTTTTCTTCTAGCTCCAATTGGGAGACCCAGACAATTGGGTGTATAGCTATTGCCTCTGGAGGCCACACAAAGTATTACACTTAAAAGTGTAAGGCCCCTCCCCTTCTGGCTATACACCCCCAGTGGGATCACTGGCTCACCAGTTTTAGTGCCAAAGCAAGAAGGAGGAAAGCCAATAACTGGTTTAAAGACCAATTCAATCCGAGGAAACATCGGAGAACTGAACCATACCACATGAACAACATGTGTACCCGAAAAAACAGAAAAACCCAGAGAAAACAGGGCGGGTCCTGGGTCTCCCAATTGGAGCTAGAAGAAAAGGAATTTACGGTAAGTAAACAAAATTCCCTTCTTCTTTGTCGCTCCATTGGGAGACCCAGACAATTGGGATGTCCAAAAGCAATCCCTGGGTGGGTAAAAGAATACCTCATGATAGGGCCGTCAAACGGCCCTCTCCTACAGGTGGCCAACCGCCGCCTGAATGACTTATCTACCTAGGCTGGCGTCTGCCGAAGCGTAGGTATGCATCTGATAATGCTTGGTAAAAGTAAGTAGACTCGACCAGGTGGGTGCCTGACACACCTGCTGAGCCGTAGCCTGGTGCCGTAATGCCCAGGATGCACCCACGGCTCTGGTAGAATGGGCCTTCGGCCTTGAGAGAACCAGAAGCCCAGTAGAACTGTAGGTTTCAAGAATTGGTTCCTCGATCCCCCGAGCAAGGGTGGATTTGGAAGCTTGCGACTGTTTACGCCGACCAGCGACAAGGACAAAGAGTGCATCCGGGTGGCGCAGGAGCGCCATGCGGGAAGTAGAACCTGAGTGCTCTCACCAGAACCAACAGATGCAAATCTTTCTGAAATTGATGGACTGGACGAGGACACAAAGAAGGTGAGGTGATATCCTGATTGATATGAAAATGGGATACCACCTTAGGGAGAAATTCCGGAACCGGACGCAGAACTACCCTGTCCTGGTGAAGGACCAGGAAGGGAGTTTGTATGAGAGCGTTGCTAGCTCGGAAACTCTCCTAAGAGACGAGACCGTTACTAGAAGGCCACTTCCCGTGAAAAACGGGAAGGGAGACATCCTTCAAAGGCTCGAAAGGCGGCATCTGGAGAGCAATTAGAACCTTGTTCAGATCTCAGGGCTCTAACGGCCGCTTGTACGGAGTGCTGAGAAGACAAACTCCCCGTAGGAACGTGCGTACCTGAGGAAGTCGTCGTTTCTGAAAAAATACAGATAGCGCTGAGACTTGTCCCTAAAGGGAACTGAGCGACAACCCATTTTCCTACCTAGATTGCAGGAAGGAAGGAAACATAGACGATGCAACCGGCCAGGGAGAAACACCCTGCGCCGAGCACCGAGATAAGAACATCTTCCACGTCCTGTGGTCAATCTTGGCGGACGTTGGTATGCTAGCCTGTCTCATGGTGGCAACCACGTCCTGAGGTAATCCTGACGACACTAGGTTCCAGGACTCAATGCCACACCATCCGGTTGAGGGCCGTAGAATTCAAATGGAAGAATGGCCCTTGAGACAGCCAGTCTGATTGGTCTGGTAGTGCCCCCGGTTAGCCTACCGTGAGGCACCACAGAACCGAGTACCACAACATCCTCGGCCAATTTGTAGCGACGAGGATGGCGCGGCCGCAGTCGGTCTTGATCTAGCGCAGTACTCTGGGCAACAATGCCAGAGGTGGCACCTAAGGTAGCTGGAACTGCGACCAATGCTGAACTAAGGCGTTTGCCGCCAGAGCTCGATGATTGTGAAACCGTGCCATGAAGCTGGCACATTGTTGTTGTGCCGTGACGCCATTAGATCGACGTCCGGCCTCTGTCAGCGGCGCCAGATCTCCTGAAACCCGTCCGGGTGAGGAGACCATACTCTTTCGGCCACACCTCAGCGACTTAGGAAGTCAGCTTCCTAGTTTCCACACTTGGGATGTGAATTGTGGATATGGTGGATGCCGTGTCTTCCACCCACATCAGAACCTGCCGGACTTCCTGGAAGGCTTGCCGGTTGCGCGTTCTTCCTTGGTGGTTGATGTATGCCACCGCTGTGGAGCTGTCCGACTGAAGTCGGATATGCTTGCTTTCCAGCCGCTGTTGGAAGGTTTGTAGGGCAAGATACACTGCTCTGTGTTCAAGAACATTGATCTGAAGGGTGGACTCTTGCTGAGTCCACGTACCCTGAGCGCTGTAGTGGAGAAAAACTGCTCCCCACCCTGATAGACTCGCGTCTGTCGTAACTATCGCCCAGGATGGGGATAGGAAGGACCTTCTTTTTGACCAAGAGGTGGGAAGAAGCCACCACCGTAGAGATTCCTTGGCCGCCTGAGAAAGAACGACGACTCTGTTGAGGGACGTCGACTCCTCGTCCCATTGGCGGAGAATGTCCCATTGTAGTGGACGCAGTAAAACTGCGCGAAAGGAACTGCCTCCATTGCTACCATCTTACGTAGGAAGTGCATGAGGCGTCTCAATGTGTGCGACTGGTTCTTAAAGAAGAGCTTGCAGCCCGTAGTGAATGCTGTTTGTCTAGCGGAAGCTTCACTATCGCTGAGAGAGTAAGAAACTCTATGCCTAGATATGTTATCGATAGGGTCGGGGTCGGATCTGACTTTAAAAA
The DNA here is from genome assembly GCF_048569485.1 of Anomaloglossus baeobatrachus. Lineage (NCBI taxonomy): Eukaryota > Metazoa > Chordata > Amphibia > Anura > Aromobatidae > Anomaloglossus > Anomaloglossus baeobatrachus. The sequence continues at coordinate 15,843,767 of NC_134360.1, forward strand.
GTTGATGATCCACCCAAAACTCTAGAGAGTCTCCAGCGCAACGTTCGGGCAGTGTTGGCATGTTTCCTAAGAGAGTGCCTTGACAAGTAGATCGTCTAAATACGGGACCACAGAGTGACCCTGAGAGTGCAGGACTGTGACTACTGCTGCCCTGACCTTGGCGAAGACCAGTTGGACTGTCGCTAGCCGGAAGGTAGAGCTACGAACAGAAGGTGTTCGTCTCCTATAACGAAGCGTAGAAACGCTAGTGCTCTGGATCAATCGGCACGTGTGGATAAGCATCCTTGATGCCTAATGATGCTAGGAAATATCCTTGGGACCTTGAGGCGATGACATGGCGGAGGGATTCCATCCGGAACCGCCTGGTGTCCACGAGCTTGCTGAGCATTTTTAGATCCAGAACGGGACGGAACGGCCCGTTGTTATAGGTACCGCAAAGAATTTGGGGTAAAAACCGTGACCTTGTTCCTGAAGAGGAACGGGGGTCATCACTCTTTCTGCCTATAGAGTGCACCCTGTTTGCAGAAGAGCAGCGGCCCGGCCGGGAGGTGGAGAAATTCTGAAGAATCGAGTTGGAGGACGAGAAGTGAGCTCTATCCTGTACCCGTGAGACAGAATGTCTCACACTCAATGGTCATTGACCTATGGCAGCTAAATATCGCCAAGGCGGGAGAGCCTGCTACCGACCGAGGCCGCAAGTCATGAGGAAGCCGCCTTGGAAGCGGGTTTTCAGACTGTCGCTTTTTTGGGCGAGACTGAGCCCGCTAAGAATCTTAGCTCCTCTGATCCTTTTGAGTCCACATTGGACGAGGAAAAATGGGACCTGCCCGAGCCTCGAAAAGGCCGAAAACCCCGACTGCCTCTTGCTCTGTTGGGGTTTGTTGTGTCCGGGCTGAGGAAAGGATGAATCCTTACCCCTGGACTGTTTAATGGTTACATCCAACGCTCACCAAACAGTCGGTCAGCAGAAAAAGGCAACTGGTTAGGCAACCTTTTTTGGAAGCAGAATCTGCCTTCCATTCACTTAACGAGCAGACCAGGCTCTGCTTAAAAACACGGAGTAGCGGAGGCTACCGCCGCACGGTTCGCAGAGTCCAGGACAACCTGAATCGCGTAAGAAACAAATGCAGACATTTGAGAGGTTAAGGATGCCACCTGCGGCACAGATGTACGTGTAACCGTGTCAATCTGTGTAAGACAAGCTGAAATAGCTTGGAGTGCCCCAAGGGAGAGAATGCCGGAGCCAACGGTGCGCCGACAGCCTCATAGATGGCTTTCGACCAGAGATCCATCTGTCTGTCAGTGGCATCTTTGAGTTTGCAGTTCCATCTCCCACTGCAACTATGGATCTAGCTACAAGCCTGGAGATTGGAGGATGCCGCTCGGGACATTGGGTCCAGTCCTTGACCAAGTCAGGGGACAGGGATAACGTGTATCCTAAGCCGTTTGGAGAAGCGCATATCTGGATAAGCGTGGTGTTCCTGGACTGCCTCTCTGAAGGCAGAGTGGTCCAGAAAAATACGTGAAGCTGACTCCTCCACTGGAGGAGCTGTGAGAAATAACCCACATTCTATAGATGGACGCTATAAGATTATTTACTATGGCGTCACGATCAGGTGTATCCAGATTGAGAGCGGTCTCAGGATCAGAATCCTGAGCCGCTACTTCCGCCTCATTACACAGCGAGTCCTTCTGTTAGGACCCTGATGAAACCGAGGCCGCTCATAGTGAGCCCGCTTAGGCTGTCTGGGACTGACGTCCGTGCAGAGCCGTGACTCTGGGATGCGTGTGACATTCCCGGAGCTGTTAGTTATTCACACTGAGGGGGGCCATGGATCAATGATTCAACAGTGCCCATATTGTGAGAGACATGTCCGGACTGCTAGGCTTCTAGTATCATAGCCATAGTCTCAGAAAAACTGTCAGTAAATACTGCAGACACCGTCCTCATCCCCTGGCCATTAGTGCATACAATGGGAGTCTATGTAACCTGCCGGCCGTATAGCCGTACATGCTGTACCAGCTGTATAGAAAAACATGTGGTTCTGCACCTTTGTTTTACACAGAGAATATGCTGATAACTCCTCCGCATAATCCAGGAGGGTATATACAACGTGCGGCCAAACAGTGCAATGTATATAGTACAAGCATATCTATAAGTGCACTTCTGCACTAGTGGGGTTAGCACCACAGGTGCTGCTTAACGCCTGTTACAGCGATTGTGTGACTATCAGAATGCCAGGGTCTTCCACACTTGTCTCTGTATCGTACAGAAACTGACACTAATGGCTGCCGGCGTCCTTGTAGAGAAGGAAGCCGTGGGCGTGCCTGAGAAAGTGCGGGAATCCGGATTCACAGTGCACACAGTGAGAGGGGTGGAGTATGCAAAACATACTCCAGCTCTCAGCGCTGCTCTATGCAGCGTCACGCCCCTACCCTGACTGTCAGGGCTGTGGGCGGTAACGAAGGGAGACTAGGCCCAGAAGCCGGGGACTCGAGTTAACAGCGCGGCCGCCGTAAAAGCGCGGGCCGCGCTGAAGTCCCCGGCGCACCACAAGTGCCAGCCGCGCCGCAGTCCCAGCGGCCGGCGCGACCGATTCATAGAAGTGGCCAGCGTCCCGCCCCTCTCCTGACTGGCAGGTCTGGGGGCGGGAACGAACGGAAGCAGGCCGCAAAAGCCGGGGACTCTAGTTATCAGCGCGGCCGCCGTAAAAGCGCGGGCCGCGCTGAAGTCCCCGGCGCACCACAAGTGCCAGCCGCGCCGCTGCCAGCGGCCGGCGCGACCGATTCCTGGAAGTGGCCAGCGTCCCGCCCCTCTCCTGACTGGCAGGTCTGGGGGCGGGAACGAACGGAAGCAGGCCGCAAAAGCCGGGGACTCTAGTTATCAGCGCGGCCGCCGTAAAAGCGCAGGCCGCGCTGAAGTCCCCGGCGCACTACAAGTGCCAGCCGCGCCGCAGTCCCAGCGGCCGGCGCGACCAATTCCCATAAGTGAGCCTGCTTCAGCGAAGCTGAATGAGGCCATGGCACAGGCGCCGCAGCGCTGATGTCCCCCGGCGCACTACAACACCCAGCATGCTGCGGTGTGAGCGCCAAATGCACGGGGACACAGAGTACCTTGAGGAAGCAGGGCCATGTCCCTGATGTACTCCGCTCCATCCAGCATCTTCTCCAGGGGCTGTAGATGGAGCACGGTCTCAGTGCCTGGAGACCGGTAAATCCCACTTCACCCAGAGCCCTGTAAAAAGGGATGGGGAAGGAATCAGCATGTGGGCTCCTGCCGCCGTACCCGCAATGGGTACCTCAACCTTACAAACACCTCCGACATACAGTGGGGTGAGAAGGGAGCATGCTGGGAGCCCTTAGTATGGGCCCTCTTTTCTTCCATCCGACATAGTCAGCAGCTGCTGCTGACTAAAAAGTGGAGCTATGCGTGGATGTGTTGCCTCCTTCGCACAAAGCACAAAACTGGTGAGCCAGTGATCCCACTGGGGGTGTATAGCCAGAAGGGGAGGGGCCTTACACTTTTAAGTGTAATACTTTGTGTGGCCTCCAGAGGCAATAGCTATACACCCAATTGTCTGGGTCTCCCAATGGAGCGACAAAGAAAGCCGGGGACTAAATTTATTAGCGCGGCCGGCAAACAAGCGCGGTCGGCGCGGTAGTCCCGGCGACGCAAAACACCCGGCAGGTGCTGCAGCGTCCGTTACACAGGCGCTCTATGCGCCGTCCCAAAGGGGACACAGAGTACCTCAGAGGAGCAGGGCCTGTCCCTGAACGATACCCGGTCTCCTGTCCAGCAGATTCCCCCAGGGGCTGCGGAGGGAGCACGGTCCCAGTGCATGGTGACCGGTGAGGATCCCACTTCACCCAGAGCCCCTAAGGGATGGGGAAGGAAAACAGTATGTGGCTCCAGCCTTTGTACCCGCAATGGGTACCTCAACCTTAACAGCACCGCCGACCAGAGTGGGGTGAGAAGGGAGCATGCCGGGGGCCCTGTTATGGGCCCTCTTTTCTTCCATCCGATAGAGTCAGCAGCTGCTGCTGACTAAAATGTGGAGCTTGCGTGCATGTGTGCCTCCTTCAACACAAAGCATAAAAAAACTGAGGAGGCCGTGATGCACGGGGGGGTGTATAGGCAGAGGGGAGGGGTTACACTTTTTAAAGTGTAATACTTTGTGTGGCCTCCGGAGGCAGAAGCTATACACCCAATTGTCTGGGTCTCCCAATGGAGCGACAAAGAAAACACAGTGTGAACACGACCTTAGAGGCCTAAAGTAATAACTCAAAGGCCAAAGTTATTACTTGTTCAGCATTAGGCTAGATTCCCAAGATCCCACGTTACCTCGTACGTGTAGTCATAGACCAGGCCCTTCTCATCCACGGGACACTCCCATTTCCCCACGGGTGATGGCAGAGGGTGCTGATCGTTCTTCCCTGAGATCATTTCTTTGAAAAAAGCATCAAACTTGGCTCGGCTGTCAGTGTCACAGCAGCCGCCGATGGACCAAACCAGGGAGAAAGCAAAACTGGCCTAAAAGGGAAAAAAAAGAGATGTAGTAAAATGCAGACAGTCTTTAGCAACTGTAAAAAAGGAAGATTTTTGTGTACTCACCGTAAAATCTTTTTCTCTGAGCCTTCATCGGAGGACACAGGACCATGCTGTGTCTCCCAATAAGGCGAGAGAGAAATTAGGACCTGCTGAAAATTTAATGAACATTATTTAGACAGCGCCGAACTGTGGCGACCTGAGCAACTCTGGTTCCTCCGCAATCAATAAATATACTGATAGTCATAGGACCAGAGCTCTCCAACTAGTCCTCAAGAGCCACCAACAGTGCAGGTTTGCAGGATTTCCTTAGCATTGCGTGTTGGAATCATAACCTAAGGAAATCCTGGTGACACGCCCTGTTGGTGGCTCTTGATGTCTGGAGTGAAGTAACACTTCTTTATATTATAGCTGGATAAATTTGTTAGTTTTTGGTAGGACCCGCTCACCATATATCTGCTTAAAATGTTTGGACTACATTCATTTAGCAGATGTTATTGAAAAAAGGATCAGGCATGCTGAATATCAACATGCCCACTCCTTTCTTCTCTTAAGCCAGCTTTACACGCTACAATATATCTTACGATGTGTAGTCGGGGTCACGTCGTAAGTGACGCAAATCTGGCATTGTTAGTAATATTGTAGTGTGTGAAACCTACGTGCGATTGCGATTGAACAAATAAACGTTGATCGCATACATGTCGTTCAAAACCTAAAGATTGAACGTCGGGTTGTTCAATGTTCCCGAGGCAGCACACATCGCAGTGTCTGACACCCCGGGAACGATGAACTGCAGCTTACATGCGTCCTGCGGCTCCCGCCGGCAATGCGGAAGGAAGGAGGTGGGCGGGATGTTTATGTCCCGCTCATCTCCGCCCCCCGTTTCTACTGGACGGCTGCCGCGGGACGTTGCTGTGACGCCGAACGTCCCTCCCACTCCAGGAAGTGGATGTTCGCCGCTCACAGCGAGGTCATATGGAAGGGTAAGTACGTGTGATGGCAATTAATCGTTTGTGCGACGCGGTCAACAAATTGAATGTGCCGCCGATGGGGGCTTGTCACATCGCATATGATATCGTATGCAAAATTGCAACGTGTAAATCAGGCTTTAGAGATAAGACTTTCCAGAGATGCCTGGCAGCAGCCTATTCCTCTCTCCCCATTGAGAACACATGTACGCACCGAGCTTGCATATGTATGTAGGCGGAAGATGGGAGGCATAGCTGTTGGCTAAAATGATCATTTGGATGACAATTATGAATTTCCCTTTGGCTATGAATTTCTATCTTTTCCTGCAAAAACTGTAAGTTCAAAGACTGGTATGCAAATTAAAAACTGGGCAAGGGTGTATTGAATTTCTACATTGATATAAGTGGTCATGGGGCAATATCACCTGGTATATGGCAAGCAGAGAGTCCCCATAGGTTTGTATAGTCTGCATTGTGACTATTGCCTTGTTTGGGTGCGATTTTATTTTTGTAAGCCTTGACAGTAAAATACAGTTTGTGTAAAGAAGATCACATGCATTGGTTATATTGTAAATGGGACCAGTAGATCTACTTACCATGATCCAGATCCGAATGTTCTTATTATGCGGATCCTCTCTCACCACATCAAAAATCAGCATCTCCAATAATCGTGTGAGTGATATCACCACATTGCCATTGCTGGTTGTCACCAGCTCCTGTGAGGAAAGACATTAGAAAACTAAGGCTATGTGCGCACACTGCCTTTTTTGTGGCCACAAAGATGCAGCATTTTGTGCGTTTTTGGCTGCAAAAAATGCACAAAAACGCACCTGCGGTAAAAACGCATCCAAAAAAATGCATGCGTTTTTGTGCATTTTTTGCTGCATTTTTGTTCCTGCATTTTTCCCGATGCATTGCATGTGTGAAAAACGCTGGCAAAAATGCAGAAATAATTGACAAGTTGCTTTTGTTTGTCACCACAAAAATGCAGCCAAATAAACAAAAATGAAATCTCATAGACTTTGCTGGGAAAGAAGGGAATTTTGTTTACTTACCGTAAATTCCTTTTCTTCTAGCTCCTATTGGGAGACCCAGACAATTGGGTGTATAGCTTCTGCCTCCGGAGGCCACACAAAGTATTACACTTTAAAAAGTGTAACCCCTCCCCTCTGCCTATACACCCTCCCGTGCATCACGGGCTCCTTAGTTTTGGTGCAAAAGCAGGAAGGAGAAAACTTATAAATTGGTCTAGGGTAAATTCAATCCGAAGGATGTTCGGAGAACTGAAAACCATGAACCAAAAGAACAATTCAACATGAACAACATGTGTACACAAAAAAACAACCAGCCCGAAGGGAACAGGGGCGGGTGCTGGGTCTCCCAATAGGAGCTAGAAGAAAAGGAATTTACGGTAAGTAAACAAAATTCCCTTCTTCTTTGTCGCTCCATTGGGAGACCCAGACAATTGGGACGTCCAAAAGCAGTCCCTGGGTGGGTAAAAGAATACCTGGATAAAAAGAGCCGAAAACGACCCCCTCTTACAGGTGGGCAACCGCCGCCTGAAGGACTCGCCTACCTAGACTGGCATCTGCCGAAGCATAGGTATGCACCTGATAGTGTTTCGTGAAAGTGTGCAGACTAGACCACGTAGCTGCCTGACACACCTGCTGAGCCGTCGCCCGGTGCCGCAATGCCCAGGACGCACCCACGGCTCTGGTAGAATGGGCTTTCAGCCCTGAAGGAAGCGGAAGCCCAGAAGAACGGTAGGCTTCGAGAATCGGTTCCTTGATCCACCGAGCCAAGGTTGACTTGGAAGCCTGCGAACCCTTACGCTGGCCAGCGACAAGGACAAAGAGGGCATCTGAACGGCGCAGTGGCGCCGTGCGAGACACGTAGAGCCGGAGTGCTCTCACTAGATCCAAAGAGTGCAAATCCTTTTCACATTGGTGAATTGGATTAGGGCAAAATGAAGGCAAGGAGATATCTTGATTGAGATGAAAAGGAGATACCACCTTAGGGAGAAAATCCGGGACCGGACGCAGAACCACCTTATCCTGGTGGAACACCAGGAAGGGGGCTTTGCATGACAGCGCTGCAAGCTCAGACACTCTTCGGAGTGATGTGACTGCCACTAGGAAGGCCACCTTCTGCGAAAGACGTGATAGAGAGACATCCCGCAGCGGCTCGAAAGGTGGTTTCTGAAGAGCCGTTAGCACCCTGTTAAGATCCCAGGGTTCCAGCGGACGTTTGTAAGGTGGGACTATGTGGCAAACTCCCTGCAGGAACGTGCGGACCTGCGGAAGCCTGGCTAGGCGCTTTTGAAAAAATACGGAGAGCGCCGATACTTGGCCCTTGAGAGAGCCGAGTGACAAACCCTTGTCCATTCCGGATTGAAGGAATGAAAGAAAAGTGGGTAAGGCAAACGGCCATGGAGGAAAACCGTTATCAGCGCACCATAATAGGAAGATTTGCCAAGACCTGTAATAGATCTTGGCGGACGTTGGCTTCCTGGCTTGTCTCATGGTGGCAATGACATCCTGAGATAACCCTGAAGACGCTAGGAGCCAGGACTCAATGGCCACACAGTCAGGTTGAGGGCCACAGAATTCAGATGGAAAAACGGGCCTTGTGACAGCAAGTCTGGGCGGTCTGGAAGCGCCCACGGTTGTCCCACCGTGAGATGCCACAGATCCGGGTACCACGACCGCCTCGGCCAGTCTGGAGCGACGAGAATGGCGCGACGACAGTCGGATCTGATCTTGCGTAACACTCTGGGCAGCATCGCCAGAGGAGGAAACACATAAGGCAGTCGAAACTGCGACCAATCCTGAACTAACGCGTCCGCCGCCAGAGCTCTGTGATCCTAAGACCGAGCCATGAATGCCGGGACTTTGTTGTTGTGCCGTGACGCCATGAGATCGACGTCCGGCGTTCCCCAGCGGCGACAGATCTCTCGAAACACGTCTGGGTGCAGAGACCATTCCCCCGCGTCCATGCCCTGACGACTGAGAAAATCTGCTTCCCAGTTTTTTACGCCCGGGATGTGAACTGCGGAGATGGTGGAGGCTGTGGCTTCCACCCACTGCAGAATCTGCCGGACTTCCTGGAAGGCTTGACGACTGCGAGTGCCGCCTTGGTGGTTGATGTATGCGACGGCAGTGGCGTTGTCCGACTGGATACGGATCTGCCTGCCCTCCAGCCACCGATGGAAAGCCAATAGGGCTAGATACACTGCCCTTATCTCCAGAACATTGATCTGAAGGGAAGACTCTATCGGAGTCCAGGTTCCCTGAGCCCTGTGGTGGAGAAAAAACGCTCCCCACCCTGACAGGCTCGCGTCCGTGGTGACCACAGCCCAGGTTGGGGGTAGGAAGGATTTTCCCTGCGATCGAGAATTGGGAAGGAGCCACCACTGAAGAGACATCTTGGTTGCAAGGGAAAGAGAGACTTTCCTGTCGAGGGAAGCCGACTTCCTGTCCCATTTGCGGAGAATGTCCCATTGGAGTGGCCGCAGATGGAATTGCGCGAACGGCACTGCCCCCATCGCTGCCACCATCTTCCCCAGGAAGTGCATGAGGCGCCTTAAGGGGTGTGACTGACCCCGAAGAAGAGATTGCACCCCTGCCTGCAGAGAAAGCTGTTTGTCCCGCGGTAGCTTGACTACCGCTGACTGTGTATGAAACTCCATCCCGAGGTAAGTCAGAGATTGGGTCGGTGTCAACTTGGATTTCGGGAAGTTGATGATCCACCCGAACTGCTGGAGAGTCGCCAGAGCGACGGTAAGGCTGTGTTGACACGCTACCCGAGAAGGGGCCCTGACTAGGAGATCGTCTAAGTAGGGAATCACCGAGTGGCCCTGAGAGTGTAGGACCGCCACAACGGATGCCATGACTTTGGTGAAAACCCATGGGGCTGTCGCCAGGCCGAAAGGCAATGCCACGAACTGAAGGTGTTCGTCCCCGATGGCGAAACGCAAGGAGCGTTGATGCTCGGGTGCGATCGGCACGTGGAGATAAGCATCCTTGATGTCGATCGATGCTAGGAAGTCTCCTTGTGACATCGAGGCGATGACCGAGCGGAGAGATTCCATCCAAAACCGTCTGGTTCTCACATGTCTGTTGAGTAGTTTGAGGTCCAGAACGGGACGGAATGATCCATCCTTTTTTGGCACCACGAACAAGTTGGAGTAAAAGCCGCGACCACGTTCCTGTAGGGGAACGGGGATCACAACTCCTTCTGTCTTCAGAGCGTCCACTGCCTGAAAAAGTGCGTCGGCCTGAGCGGGGGGCGGAGAGGTTCTGAAGAAACGAGCCGCAGGACGAGAGCTGAACTCTATCCTGTAACCGTGAGACAGAATGTCTCTCACCCATCGGTCTTGGACATGTGGCCACCAGGCGTCGCCAAAGCGGGAGAGCCTGCCACCGACCGAGGATGCGGCTGGGGGATGCCGAGAGTCATGAGGAGGCCGCCTTGGAGGCAGTGCCTCCTGCGGCCTTTTGGGGGCGTGACTTGGACCGCCACGCATAGGAGTTCCTCTGGCCTTTCTCCGGCCTGCTGGACGAAGAGGATTGGGGCTTGGCGGAGGGACGAAAGGACCGAAACCTCGATTGTATTTTCCGTTGCTGAGGTCTCTAAGGTTTGGATTGGGGTAAGGAGGAGTCCTTTCCCTTGGATTCCTTAATAATCTCATCCAATCGTTCGCCAAACAAGCGGTCTCCAGAAAACGGCAAACCGGTTAAGAACCTCTTGGAGGCCGAGTCTGCCTTCCATTCGCGCAGCCACATAGCCCTGCAGACTGCCACAGAGTTAGCGGATGCCACAGCTGTACGGCTAGCAGAGTCTAGGACTGCGTTCATGGTGTAGGAAGAAAAAGCTGACGCTTGAGAAGTCAAAGACGCAACTTGCGGAGCAGAATTACGTGTGACAGCATTAATCTCAGCCAGACAAGCTGAGATAGCTTGGAGTGCCCACACGGCTGCAAAGGCCGGGGCAAAAGACGCGCCCGTGGCCTCATAGATGGACTTCACCAGAAGCTCTATCTGCCTGTCAGTGGCATCCTTTAGCGATGAGCCATCTGCAACCGATACCACAGATCTAGCCGCCAATCTAGAGACTGGAGGATCCACCTTGGGACACTGAGCCCAACCCTTAACGACCTCGGAGGGGAAGGGGTAACGCGTGTCAGTGAGGCGCTTAGTAAAGCGCTTGTCCGGAACCGCTCTGGGCTTCTGGACAGCATCTCTGAAGTTAGAGTGATCGAAAAACGCACTACGTGTACGTTTGGGGAACCTAAACTGGTGTTTCTCCTGCTGAGACGCCGACTCCTCTACAGTAGGAGGCGGGGGAGAGAGATCCAACACCTGGTTGATGGACGAGATAAGATCATTCACTAAGGCGTCCCCTTCAGGTGTATCAAGATTAAGGGCAACGTCAGGGTCAGAGCCCTGAGCTGCGACGTCCGCCTCGTCCTCCAGAGAGTCCCCAAGCTGGGAACCCGAGCAGCGTGAAGAAGTCGGGGAAGATTCCCAGCGAGCCCGCTTAGCCTGTCTAGGACTGTGGTCCGGGCAGGAGTCCTCCACGTGAGACCTAGGGCCCAACCTGGGAGCGCGCTGCAGCGCGGACCGAGAGGGGCCTGGAGGCGACGATCCAACAGGGGCCGGGGCCTGTGTAAGGACCGGTCTGGACTGCAAAGCTTCTAGCAGCTTGGCAGACCATTTGTCCATAGACTGAGCCATGGATTGTGAAAGTGACTCAGAGAGTTTCTCAGCAAAAGAGGCTAACTCTGTCCCTGCCGCCTGGACAGGGGGAGCAGGGGGGTCTACATGAGCCGAGGGGCCCACTAGTGACCGAGGCTCCGGCTGAGCAAGCGAAATAGGGGTCGAGCATTGCTCACAGTGAGGGTAGGTGGAACCCGCAGGTAACATAGCCCCACAAGAGGTACAGGCCGCAAAAAAACCCTGTGCCTTAGCAGCTTTGCTCCTTGTGGACGACATGCTGTTGTCTCCTAGGAGAGTGATCACTGAGGGTATATGGGAAAGTGGTATACAGCCCGACCGAACAGAAATATATATATAAATACGTATCTATTCCGGCACCCTAGGGGGACCAGCATCGGGTGACCGGTGTGGCTTACCGACCGCTAAAAAGCGGAGTGTGTGTCCTCCAGATTCCTTGCCTTAGGTCCCCCGGAGCTGCAGAGCTCTTCACTGAGAATCCTCCACTGGCAGAATGCCAAAAAATGGCTGCCGGAGCTCTCAGGGGAGGAGTGGAGCCGTGGGCGGCGCCAGGAAAGTGCGGGAATCTGGGGTCCCCACAGTGATCAGTGAGGGGGGAGGAAACATGCAGGATGGTCCGGCCCTCACATCCGACGTCAGGTCGGCAGTCCCGCCCTTACCCCTGACAGGCAGGCCCGGGGGCGGGATTTTTGCGACTAGGCCGCGATGAAGCCGGGGACTAAATTTGAGACCGCGCCCGACAAGCAGGCACGGTCGGCGCGGAAGTCTGCCGGCCTTCTCAATTCAGCAGCTGCCGCAGCGTCCGGGAAGAAGGTGCGCTCCCTGCACAGTCCCCTATGGGGACAGAGAGTACCTTAGTGTTGCAGGGCCCGGTCCTTGAGGTTGAATAGACTCCGGTCCGGCAGATTCCCACAGGGGCTGCGGAGGGAGCACGGTCCCAGTAAATGGATGACCGCTCAGGATCCCACTTCTCCCAGAGCCGCTAAGGGATGGTGAAGGAGACGGCATGAGGCTCCGGCCTTTGTACCCACAATGGGTACCTCAACCTTAACAACACCGCCGACGTAGTGGGGTGAGAAGGGAACATGCCGGGGGCCCCGTGGGGGCCCTCTTTTCTTCCAACCGACATAACTAATATGAGAATGCATGAGTGGATGTGTGCCTCCTTCCACACAAAGCATAAAACTGAGGAGCCCGTGATCCACGGGAGGGTGTATAGGCAGAGGGGAGGGGTTACACTTTTTTAAGTGTAATACTTTGTGTGGCCTCCGGAGGCAGAAGCTATACACCCAATTGTCTGGGTCTCCCAATGGAGCGACAAAGAAAGAAGTGCATGCAGTTTTGAGGCCAAAAACGCACCTGAAAAACGAGCCAAAAAAGCGGTTAAAAACGCAGCATGCGCACATAGCCTAAGGCTGCGCTCACACAAGCGTATACCTTGGACGAGAGCTTTCCAATGTTTTATGACATCCGAGTACAGTCCGATTTTTAAGAACTCACAAAAAGGAGAAAATTGACAAATTTGGTTCTCAGATGCAAGAGAATCGGATCACACTGAGCCGTCACGCAGATCAGAGTTTGATCGGAGTCATTTGCATTATCGATCCGAATCTCTCGCATGCAAAATCTACACTCATGTGAGTCTATAAATCTGTGCAATGCACCTACAATTGAGAAGACACGTGCGCTCACCTTGCACTGTTTCCTCAGGAATCGGAGGGAAGGTTGGACTAGCCACTTGAAGAGTTCCTCCAGAAGAGCGCGGTGTTCCTTAGTCTTCAGGGCATCGGGGAGGGTGTTGAGCCAGGACTTCACCAGCGGAGCCCAGCCCAGTTGTTGGGGTTCCAGATAAATCATCCCGCAGCGGCTTACAGTGGCAGGCTGCAAAGAGAAATATACAAAGTAAGGTGGAAATAAGGCTAGTTTCACACTTTCGTTGAACGGCATCCGTTACATTGCGTTGTGTGACGGATGCAATGGATGTGTTGCATATAGTGGCACAACGGATGCAACGGATGCTGCAAAACAACGCAATTCGTTTTGTTTTTTGTTTTGTTTTTTTACAGTTTTACCGTCGGCAGACTATTGTGAACGATCAGCTGATCGCTAACAGTAGTCCGCCGCCGGGTGATCAGCCGATCACTCACAGTAGCCGGCCGCCGGGTGATCAGCCGATCACTCACAGTAGCCGGCCACTGGGTGATCAGCCGCTCACTCACAGTAGCCGTCCGCCGGGTGATCAGCCGATCACTCACAGTAGGCTGGCCGCCGGGTGATCAGCTGATCGTTCGGTCGCCGACAATGTGTGCGGGGGCGGGAGCGGGGGGCAGAGTGCGGTGGGTGGAGCCGAGCAGGGCCATGGCTGAGGATGTCAGTGCCGCGGGGACTGCATCGCTGGGGGACAGGTGAGTGAGTGTGAGAGAGTGTGTGTGTGTGTGTGTGTGTGCGCGCGTGCAATTGTGTGTGTGTGTGTGTGTGTGTGTGCGTGTGCGTGTGCGATTGTGTGTGTGTGTGTGTGTGTGTGTGTGTGTGCGCGTGCGATTTTGTGTGTGTGTATGCATACGGAGTGCGGGGAGGGGGCAGAGCCGAGTGGGGAAGTGTCGGGCTCCCAGCACACGTAACCAGGGTTCCTTGGTTACCCGATGTGTACCCTGGTTACGGGTGGAGGGAGCCAGAGAGAGCATGCGAAGTGAAATCCAAAGGATTCCGCTGTTCAAAAAAACGTTACATGCTTCGTTCCTTCCGCCCGGCGCAGCGTCAAAATAACGACGCTGCGTCGTCCGGCGGATGCAACGCTGACACTAGCGTTACAGTGCATTATCCATACAAGTCTATGGAGAATAGCGCAGTGCGTTAACGGACTGCGCTATTCTCCATAGTGACGGACTCCGCTGAACGCAGATGTGAAACTAGCCTAAGACACAAGCCCGTCCAGTTATCCAATGTATTAAGTAGACAGACGATCATTAAAATAGTAGCTATGTAACATGTTACCTACACTCAGGAGCTGGATCCAGTGCTGCAATAGACCCATATGACAATGGTTGTCAATAGTGAGACAACCCCTTTAATTATAGCAACAAAAAAGAGAATTTTGTTTACTTACCGTAAATTCTTTTTCTTATAGTTCCGTATTGGGAGACCCAGACATTGGGTGTATAGCTTCTGCCTCCGGAGGACACACAAAGTACTACACTCAAAAGTGTAGCTCCTCCCTCTGAGCTTATACACCCCCTGGAGAACCAGATCTAGCCAGTTTAGTGCACAAGCTGAAGGAGAATAGCCACCCACAAGTAAAAACAGAGCAAGAACCGGAACAACCGGAGTCTCTGTCTACGACAACAGCCGGTGATAACACGCGGAACAAGAACTGCCAACAGGCAACAGGGAGGGAGCTGGGTCTCCCAATACAGAACTATAAGAAAAATAATTTACGGTAAGTAAACAAAATTCTATTTTTCTTTATCGTTCCTATGGGAGACCCAGACATTGGGACGTCTCAAAGCAGTCCATGGGTGGGAATAAACAGAAAAACTGAGAAGTAGGCGGAGCCTAACTTCACAAGTGGGCGACAGCCGCCTGAAGGATGCGTCTGCCCAAGCTCGCATCTGCCGAAGCATGAGCATGCACTTGGTAGTGCTTTGAAAAGGTATGCAGGCTAGTCCAAGTGGCAGCCTGACAGACTTGCTGAGCCGTAGCCTGGTGCCTGAAAGCCCAAGAGGCACCGACAGCTCTGGTCGAGTGTGCCTTGATCCGCGGCGGGGGAGGCACCTGAGAACACTGGTAGGCCTCCGAAATGGTGGACCTGATCCAACGGGCTAAGGTCGGCTTAGAAGCAGAGAGGCCCTTACGCCGACCTGTGGTTAGCACAAAAAGAGAGGTGCACCGCCTAAGAGCAGCGGTGCGAGACAGATAGATCCGGACCGCCCGCACCAGATCCAGAGTATGCAATGCTTTTTCAAAGCGATGAACAGGAGCCGGACAAAAGGAAGGTAGGGTAATGTCCTGGTTAAGGTGGAAAGGAGAAACCACCTTAGAGAGAAAGTCCGGAGTCGGACGGAGAACCACCTTGTCTTGATGAAAAACCAAAAAAGGTGACTCCGAAGAGAGCGCAGCTAAATCAGAGACTCTCCTGAGGGAAGTTATGGCCACTAGAAAGACCACTTTCTGTGAAAGACGAAACAAAGAAACCTCCCTAAGAGGTTCAAAGGGGGGTTTCTGCAAAGCCGTGAGAACCAAATTGAGGTCCCAGGGATCCAAGGGCCGCCGGTAAGGCGGAATGATGTGAGACGCACCTTGCATGAAGGTGCGGACCTGAGCCAGCCGGGCGATACGCCGCTGGAACAGCACTGACAGAGCCGAGACTTGTCCCTTGAGAGAGTTGAGGGACAATCCCAGCTGCAGACCGGACTGTAGAAAAGACAGAAGGGTCGGCAAGGAAAAAGGCCAAGGAGAATGGCCGGAAGAGCGACACCAGGACAGGAAAATCTTCCAAGTCCTGTGATAGATCTTGGCAGAGGAACACTTACGGGCCCGAGTCATAGTGGAGATGACTTCAGGGGGGATACCAGAAGCCGTCAAGATCCAGGACTCAAGAGCCACGCCGTCAATCTGAGAGCCGCAGAATTCTGGCGGAAAAACGGACCTTGTGAGAGAAGGTCTGGACGGTCCGGAAGATGCCACGGCACCTCTACGGACAGATGGAGCAGGTCTGGGTACCAAGCTCACCTGGGCCAGTCCGGAGCAATGAGAATGACTCGACGGCCCTCCATTCTGATCTTGCGCAGAACTCTGGGCAAGAGCTAGAGGGGGAAACACGTAGGACAGACGAAACTGGGACCAGTCTTGAACCAGAGCGTCCGCGGCGAAGGCCTGAGGATCGTGGGAGCGAGCCACGTTACCCGGAACCTTGTTGTTGTGACGGGACGCCATTAGGTCCACATCCGAAGTGCCCCACTTGCGGCAGATTGACTGAAACACTGCCGGATGCAGGGCCCACTTGCCACTGTCCACGGTTTGACGGCTGAGATAATCTGCTTCCCAGTTTTCCACGCCTGGGATGTGGACTGCGGATATGGTGGACTTGGAGTCCTCCGCCCATTGAAGGATGCGTTGTACCTCCAACATTGCCAGGCGGCTGCGTGTCCCGCCTTGGTGATTGATGTAGGCAACTGCTGTCGCGTTGTCTGACTGGACTCGGATGTGCCTGCCCGCCAACAGGTGGTGAAAGGCTAGGAGAGCTAGAAGCACAGCTCTGGTTTCCAGCCCATTGATCAAGAGGGCTGACTCGGACGGAGTCCAAGTGCCCTGTGCTCGGTGGTGGAGACATACCGCTCCCCAGCCGGATAGACTGGCATCCGTGGTGAGAATAACCCAGGACGGGGTCAGGAAGGAGTGCCCCTGAGACAGAGAGAGGGGCCGAAGCCACCACTGAAGGGAGCCCCTGGTCTGTGGCGACAGAGCCACTAGCCTGTGCAAGGAGGAAGTCCGCTTGTCCCAACAGCGGAGAAAGTCCAGCTGCAGAGGACGCAGATGGAACTGGGCAAAGGGAACAGCCTCCATTGACGCCACCATCTGACCCAGCACCTGCATCAGGTGCCTGATGGAATAACGGCGGGGCCTCAGCAGAGCGCGGACCGCCAGTTGGAGGGACTGCTGTTTGATTAAGGGCAACTTCACAAGTGCCGGCAGAGTCTCGAACTGCATCCCTAGGTACGTGAGACTCTGGGTCGGAGTCAGAGTGGATTTAGGAAGATTGACAATCCACCCGAATTGGGCTAGAGTGGCGAGAGTGAGCGAGACACTCCGCTGACAGTCTGCGCTGGATGAAGCCTTGACTAGAAGGTCGTCCAGGTAAGGAATCACTGCCAACCCCTGGAGGTGCAGAACCGCAACCACTGCTGCCATGACCTTGGTGAATACTCGAGGGGCCGTGGCTAACCCGAAGGGGAGAGCCACGAATTGGAAATGTTCCTCTCCGATTGCAAAACGTAGCCAACGCTGGTGTGAAACTGCAATTGGCACATGCAGATAGGCATCTCTGATGTCGATGGATGCCAGGAAATCCTTGCCAGAATGACCCCCAGAGAGTATATACAGAAGGTCCACAACCAGAGGTTGTGGCTTACCAGACCGCTGGAGCGGTTTGTGTGCCCTCCAGATCCCGAAGCCCGGACTCCCAAGCACCTCAGCAGGGATGCTGCAGACCAGTGGTGATCGCAGGGAAAAACGCTGAGAAAATGGCCACCGGAGTGAAGAGAGGGGGCGGGACTCACTCTGAGAGCGGGATCTGGAGGGCCAAAGAGATTAACAGGGGAGGAGACATGTAGTCAGTGAGGAGTGTCTCTCCCCTTTGCAGAACGGCCGCTGGGCGGAGCCGCGCTGTCCCTCTGCATGAATGACATGCGAGGGCAGTGAAACCGAAAGTAGGCCTCCGGCGAAGCCGGGGCCTAAATTTGAGCGGTGCGGCCGGTGCGCAGGCACCATCGGCGCGGTTCTCAGGCGACAGCCAGAGAACCCGCCGGAAATGTCATAAAAATCACTCAGCACACTCTCCCACAACAATAAAGTACAAGGGACCCCCATATATAAACGTCTCAGGTACTTAGCTTGCTGAGACGCAGGGTTCCCAGTCCCTGGGGATGAGTGCTCCGGTCCAGCAGGATCCTGAAGGGCTGCGGATGGAGACCGGTCTCATGCCAAGCATGGAGAACCGTGCTGGCTCCCACTTCAAGCCAGAGCCCCGGAGGGATGGTGAAGGAGCCCGGCATGTAAGGTTCTAGCCTGGGAATCAACCTTAACAGCACCGCCGACACAGTGGGGTGAGAAGGGACATGCCGGGGGTCCAGGCTTGGACCCGCTTTTCTTCAAACTCTTTCCAAAAATGAAAAATCAGATGAGAATAAATGTGTGGATGTATGACCTCCTGAACACAAAGCGATAAAACTGGCTAGATCTGGTTCTCCAGGGGGTGTATAGGCTCAGAGGGAGGAGCTACACTTTTGAGTGTAGTACTTTGTGTGTCCTCCGGAGGCAGAAGCTATACACCCAATGTCTGGGTCTCCCATAGGAACGATAAAGAAAGTGGTGTTCCCTTTTCCGACATTTATAGCCGGATATGTCATACAAGTCTAGAAGATGTGGCTTCTGTGAATGTAGCGATGGCTGCGCATGTAGAACTTCCATAGAAGTGAATAGGAAGCGCTGCATGTGCTGCTAACTCTCCGTTCACATTGGCACGAGATGGGGCTTCATATTTATGAACGGTTCGGGTGCCAGAGGTAGGATGATCATTTATCAGACATTTATGGCCTGCCTTGTGGATATGCTATAACTTATATGAATACCATATTTTCCGGCGTATAAGATGACCCTCAACTTTTCCAGTTAAAATATAGAGTTTGGGATATACAGTTTATACTCAAGTATAAGCCAAGGCCCCTATTTTACCACAAAAAAATGGGAAACCTTATTGACTCGAGAATAAGCCTAGGGTGGGAAATTCAGCAGCTACTGGAAAATTTAAACAATGAAATGTAATGTGCCCCCATCCTTGTGCCCCCTTGTAGTAATGTGCCCATCCTTGTTCCCCTTCCTTGGGCCCTCTAGTAATGTTCCCATCATTTAGTAATGTCCCCTGCAGTAATGTGCCCATGGTATAGTAAGTAATGTCTTCAGTCTTGTCCCCTATTATGCCATTGTTTACACACAGCTCTCCTCTGTTCCCGCGGGGTCCTCAGCTATTTCTTCAGGCCCATTCAGCTATTTCTTCAAGCAGTTCACAGGCCCATAGATCCCTCGGTGATCTTGTCAGGTGCATGGAACCCGCGCTGCAGGCTACCATCATGGCTTTACTGCAGTTGAATGCTTTACAGCGGCACTGCAAAGTATTCAACTGCTATAAAGTGCTGACAGCAGCGACAGCTCCGTGCACCAGACGTGAACATCAAGGGGTGCTTCTTGCAGTTCACAGGCCCATAGGCCCCTCGGTGATCTGGTCCGGTGCATGGAGCCCCCGCTGCAGGTTACCATCATGCCTTTACTGCAGTTGAATGATTTACAGCGGCACTGCAAAGTATTCAACTGCTATAAAGCGCTGACAGCAGCGACAGCTCCGTGCACCAGACGTGAACATCAAGGGGTGCTTCTTGCGGATCGCAAGCACATACACCCCTCCATGATCGCGTCCAATACACAGGGCTGCTGCTGTCAGCACTTTACTGCAGTTGAATGCTTTGCGGCACCGCCGCCGCCGTAAACCACTCAATTGCAGTAAAGCCATGATGGCAGCCTGTAGTGTCGGCTCCGTGCACTGGACACGATCACGAGAGATCTATGGGCATGCGGACTGCAAGAAGCAGCTGATAACACCGCGGGAACGGAGGAAAGGTGAGAATATTTTCTGTGGGATCCTCACTATGAGATCTGAGAGGCAGAGTCTTGGACATAGGGAGGGCTTATAAATCAAATAATAAAACGCCGTATAAGACGACCCCCGACTTTTGAGAAGATTTTCAGGGGTTAAAAAGTCGTCTTAAACACCGGAAAATACGGTACCTCTAAAAGTCAACCCTACAATCTCATTAGTGATCCATTAGTGGAATTGTGGGAACTGATCTCTTCTAGGGATGGGTGAAAACCTACCGACGCCTGGGAAAGGTCCATTGTTTCAAAAATCAGACTCATCGGAGGTGACATCTGAATGATCTCCCCGCTCATCAAGCAAAGCTAAAAACAAAGGGGACATATTAGAGATTTCATTAATCCGGGCAGTCTGATCAGTAACCTAATAAATGCAAACTGTAAGGTTTAGGCAGGAAAGAACATTCATTATGTGCGCATTACAATCTGAAAGCTGCACAAAAAATCTGGTAGCGGATTAATAATTGGAAGATAATTCTGCAAAAAATATATTTTACAATAGTAGTCTCCACATTTAATACATTAGCACTCTATGAACGGATTACTACCATCGTTATTAACAGTGCTTGTAAATACCAGCAATTTTGCAGTTTGGTGTGTATTATTATTTGCAGCTGTTCTTGAGATGTTAACACTTTTCTTCTCTTTACAGCTTGTTGTCTTGGAAACCGACCACCGCTGCTAGAAAGCGAAATGGGTGCAGCGCTTACAAGCGCTTTTTTATTGAGCTTTTTAACAGTTTTGAAGCTGGCCGGAAGCGCACAGTTATCTCCTGATCGCGGTCAGCTTCAGCACAGAGTTTACAAGCAACACAGCAGAGGTGGTCGGTCACCTAGGCAACGTGTTCTAAACAATAGAAAAAAGTATTAATATCTCAAGAATGGCTGCAAATTTTAACAAGCAGGAAATTGCAATTTTCATCTATTAATTGAAATAACAATTTAACGTAGAAATATAAACTAATAAAATAAATGCATACAATTCTGATGCACGTAATGTTTTGTATTTTCTATATTTATGGCAGATGACCTTTTACATAACCTTTGGTTCTGCTACATGGAGATGAAAACATAGACAGATGTCAATGAAATAAAGTACAGTCTAAAGTTACCTTCTTATTATCATCGAGCACGGTGTTCATACTTTCTATCCATAGAGTATCAATAGGTCCATCAAAAATAACCCATTTTCTTTCCGGGGTCTCAGATAATGCAAACTCACGGAAAGTATTCGCGACTATTCCATCGGTCCACTGCAAATGAAGAAAGGCATCATATAGGGGGCTATGTGGGGGCTCATACTGAATATAGCAGGCTATGTGAGGGCTCATACTGTATATAGGGGCTATGTGGGGGCTCACACTGTATATAGGGGGCTATGTGAGGGATCATGCTGTATATAGGGGCTATGTGAGGGCACATATGGAATATAGAGAGCTATGTGGGGGCTCATACTGTATATAGGGGCTATGTGAGGGCTCATACTGTATATAGGGGCTATGTGAGGGCACATATGGAATATAGAGAGCTATGTGAGGGCACATACTATATATAGGGGCTATGTGAGGGCACATAAGGAATATAGAGAGCTATGTGGGGGCTCATACTGTATATAGGGGCTATGTGGGGGCTCATACTGTATATAGAGAGGTATGTGAGGGGTCATGCTGTATATAGGAAGCTATGTGAGGTCTCATACTGAATATAGGGAGCTATGTGGATGCTCATACTGTATATAGGGTCTATGTGGGGGTTCACACTGTATATAGGGGGCTATGTGAGGGATCATGCTGTATATAGGAGGCTATGTGAGGGTTCATACTGTATATAGTGGGCTATGTGGGGGCTCACACTATATATAGGTGGCTATGTGAGGGATCATGCTGTATATAGGAGGCTATGTGAGGTTCATACTGAATGTAGAGAGCTATGTGGGGGCTCATACTGAATACAGGAGGCTATATGGGGACTCATATTGTATATAGGGGCTATGTGGGAGCTCATACTGTATATAGGGGCTATGTGGGAGCTCACACTGTATATAGGTGGCTATGTGGGGGCTCACACTGTATATAGGGGGCTATGTGAGGGATCATGCTGTATATAGGAGGCTATGTGAGGGTTCATACTGAATATAGAGAGCTATGTGGGGGCTCATACTGAATACAGGAGGCTATATGGGGACTCATATTGTATATAGGGGCTATGTGGGAGCTCATGCTGTATATAGTGGGCTATGTGAGGGCTCATACTGAATACAAGGAAGTTATGTGAAAGATCACACTGTATATGGGAGGTTAAGTGGTGGTTCACACTGTATATAGGGAGGCTATGTGAGAACTCAGACTGTATATAGGAGCTATGTGGGAGCTCATACTGTACATAGGAGGCTAAGTGAGTGCTCACACTATATATATATATATATATATATATATATATATATATATATATATATATATATATATATATATATATATATATATATATCTATATATGAGGATTATGTGAGGGTTCACCCTGTAAATAGGAGGCTATGTGGAAATCATACTGTATATAGAAGGCTCACACTGTATACAGGAGGGCTATAAAATAAAAATATAAATTAATATATTAATATTGATCAAAATTAATTTCAACGTATTAGTTCTGACCTCCCCAACAATGGCGGTCTCTCATGTCGCCCCTCAGGAAAATGAATTGCCCACCCCTGCTCATAAGGAACCCCCTCTACTGTGTTCATACGCCATAAGGAGGGGTGATTTTCCCATTTTCGGCAATGCCATTATTACCATATTAAACAATACATCTTATCACAGACGTACCTCATGTGACACTGGATCAAACTGACCGAACAGCTGCCCCATGGTGATGGCTTTAGGGTTCACCGTGCGGTAAATCACTTTTTCTTCTTCGCACCCTCGCTCATTCATAAGAGACAGTGTATCCGCGAGGACGTGGAGGACCTTCGTTTTTCCTGAGAACGGCTCTCCAACCAACATAAAACTGTGCGGGATAAACACAATGAAGTATGGAGCGTTGTATAACTTATTGCAGTGAAGGATAACTCACCGGCACTTTGGTCTCATCACAGCTTACCCGTGTCTCACGATCATCATTTCATAGGTCTGTATCATTTTCTCCAGGAAGACCTTCTCGGGCTGGATGTTGTGCGCGGCGCAGCACTCGAGGGCACATGCAAGTAAATCCTGTGCACGTGGAAGACAAAATATTACACAACAGTTAGAGGTAAGAGGATAAATCTGCAGATAACGGTCAACACGGAGACAAGTCTGTTTTTCTCCGGCACCACTAATGTCACACGGACCACACAGTGATTTGATCCGTGGTAACACGTACCGGAGAAAACACGTGTCTGTAAAATAAAATGCTTTTCTATACTTGCCTGTCTCCAGCGCTGCTGTATTTGGTGCTACTGTCTCTAGCTTCCTGGCCCGCTCATTAGGCTCATGAATATTCACTTCACTCACCGTGGACCCGGAAGCAGCAGCACGAGAGAGACATCCGCGCTGGAGACAGGTGAGTATAAAGTTCCTGCTCTCTGTGTGCTATCACGGAGAACACACGTGTGTCAAAATCACGGCACACAGAGAGCCATATGCACCTTCAACACGTCAGTGAAAAGAAGGGAATTTTGTTTACTTACCGTAAATTCCTTTTCTTCTAGCTCCAATTGGGAGACCCAGACAATTGGGGTGTATAGCTTCTGCCTCCGGAGGCCACACAAAGTATTACACTCAAAAGTGTAACCCCTCCCCTCTGCCTATACACCCTCCCGTGCATCACGGGCTCCTCAGTTTTGGTGCAAGAGCAGGAAGGAGGAAACTTATAAATCGGTCTAAGGTAAATTCAATCCGAAGGATGTTCGGAGAACTGAAACCAAAGAAACAATTGAACAAGCCCGAAGGGAACAGGGGCGGGTGCTGGGTCTCCCAATTGGAGCTAGAAGAAAAGGAATTTACGGTAAGTAAACAAAATTCCCTTCTTCTTTGTCGCTCCATTGGGAGACCCAGACAATTGGGACGTCCAAAAGCAGTCCCTGGGTGGGTAAAAGAATACCTCGATAAAAAGAGCCGAAACGACCCCCTCTTACAGGTGGGCAACCGCCGCCTGAAGGACTCGCCTACCTAGACTGGCGTCTGCCGAAGCATAGGTATGCACCTGATAGTGTTTCGTGAAAGTGTGCAGACTAGACCAGGTAGCTGCCTGACACACCTGCTGAGCCGTAGCCCGGTGCTGCAATGCCCAGGACGCACCCACGGCTCTGGTAGAATGGGCTTTCAGCCCTAAAGGAAGCGGAAGCCCAGAAGAACGGTAGGCTTCAAGAATCGGTTCCTTGATCCACCGAGCCAAGGTTGACTTGGAAGCCTGCGAACCCTTACGCTGACCGGCGACAAGTACAAAGAGTGCATCTGAACGGCGCAGGGGCGCTGTGCGAGACACGTAGTACCGGAGTGCTCTCACTAGATCTAATGAGTGCAAATCCTTTTCACATCGGTGAATTGGATTAGGGCAAAAAGAAGGTAAGGTGATATCCTGATTGGATGAAAAGGAGATACCACCTTAGGGAGAAATTCCGGAAAAGGAAGGAGAACCACCTTATCCTGGTGAAAAACCAGGAAGGGGGCTTTGCATGACAGCGCTGCAAGATCCGACACTCTTCGGAGTGATGTAACTGCCACTAAAAATGCCACCTACTGCGAAAGACGTGATAAGGAGACATCTCGCAGCGGCTCGAAAGGTGGTTTCTGAAGAGCCGCTAGCACCCTGTAAAGGTCCCAGGGCTCTAGTGGGCGCTTGTAAGGTGGGACTATGTGGTATACTCCTTGCAGGAACGTGCGGACCTGCGGGAGCCTGGCCAGGCGCCTTTGAAAAAATACTGAGAGCGCCGATACTTGTCCCTTGAGAGAGCTTAGTGACAAACCTTTGTCCATTCCAGATTGAAGGAAGGAAAGAAAAATGGGTAAGGCAAAAGGCCAGGGAGTAAACCCATTCACAGAGCACCAGGACAAGAATATCCGCCAAGTCGTGTAATAGATCTTGGCGGACGTCGGTTTCCTGGCCTGTCTCATAGTGGCAATGACATCCTGAGATAACCCTGACGATGCTAGGAGCCAGGACTCAATGGCCACACAGTCAGGTTGAGGGCCGCAGAATTCAGATGGAAAAACGGCCCTTGTGACAGCAAGTCTGTGCGGTCTGGAAGGGCCCACGGTTGATCCACCGTGAGATGCCACAGATCCGGGTACCACGACCGCCTTGGTCAGTCTGGAGCGACGAGAATGGCACGGCGGCAGTCGGACCTGATCTTGCGTAATACTCTGGGTAGCATCGCCAGAGGAGGAAACACATAAGGCAGTTGAAACTGCGACCAATCCTGTACTAATGCATCCGCCGCCGGAGCTCTGTGAACTGCGGAGATGGTGGATGCTGTGGCTTCCACCCACTGCAGAATTCGCC
Source organism: Anomaloglossus baeobatrachus (assembly GCF_048569485.1). Classification (NCBI taxonomy): domain Eukaryota; kingdom Metazoa; phylum Chordata; class Amphibia; order Anura; family Aromobatidae; genus Anomaloglossus; species Anomaloglossus baeobatrachus. The sequence continues at coordinate 15,868,914 of NC_134360.1, forward strand.
GTACTTCCTGGAAGGCTTGACGATTGCGAGTGCCGCTCTGGTGATTGATGTAGGCGACTGCAGTGGCGTTGTCCGACTGGATACGAATCTGCCTGCCCTCCAGCCACTGATGGAACGCCAATAGGGCTAGATACACTGCCCTTATCTCCAGAACATTGATCTGAAGGGAAGACTCCCTCGGAGTCCAGGTCCCCTGAGCCCTGTGGTGGAGAAACACTGCTCCCCAACCTGACAGGCTCGCGTCCGTGGTGACCACAGCCCAGGTTGGGGGCAGGAAGGATTTTCCCTGCGATAGAGAAGTGGGAAGAAGCCACCACTGAAGAGACGTCTTGGTTGCCAGGGAAAGAGAGACATTCTTGTCGAGGGAAGTCGATCTCTTGTCCCGCTTGTGAAGAATGTCCCATTGGAGTGGGCGTAGATGAAATTGCGCGAAGGGCACTGCCTCCATCGCTGCCACCATCTTCCCTAGGAAGTGCATGAGGCGCCTCATGTAGGACCGCCATAACGGATGCCATGACTTTGGTGAAAACCCGTGGGGCTGTCGCCAAGCCGGAAGGCAATGCCACGAACTGAAGGTGATCGTCCCCTATGGCGAAACGCAAGAAGCGTTGAAGTTCGGGTGCGATCGGCACATGGAGATAAGCATCTTTGATGTCGATCGATGCGAGAAAGTCTCCCTGTGACACCGAAGCGATGACCGAGCGGAGAGATTCCATCCTGAACCATCTGGTTCTCACATGTTTGTTGAGCAGTTTGAGTTCCAGAACGGGACGGAATGAACCGTCCTTCTTTGGCACCACGAACAAGTTGGAGTAAAAGCCGCGCCCCTGTTCCTGAGGGGGGACGGGAATCACAACTCCATCTGTCTTCAGAGCGGCCACTGCCTGAAGAAGTGCGTCAGCCCGAGCAGGGGGGGGCGAGGTTGTGAAGAAACGAGTTGGAGGACGAGAGATGAACTCTATCCTGTAACCGTGAGACAGAATGTCTCTCACCCATCGGTCTTGAACATGTGGCCACCAGGTGTCGCAAAAGCGGGAGAGCCTGCCACCGACCGAGGATGCAGTTCGGGGATGCCAAGAGTCATGAGGAGGCCGCCTTGGAGGCATTGCCTCCGGCAGCCTTTTGGGGGCGTGACTTAGACCGCCACGCGTAGGAGTTCCTCTGACCTTTCTCTGGCCTATTGGACGAAGAGGATTGGGACTTGGCGGAGGGGCGAAAGGACCGAAACCTCGATTGTATCTTACGTTGCTGAGGTCGCTTCGGTCTGGACTGGGGTAAGGAGGAGTCCTTTCCCTCTCATCCAATCGTTCTCCAAACAATCGGTCGCCAGAAAATGGCAAACCGGTTAGGAATCTCTTGGAAGCCGAGTCTGCCTTCCATTCGCGCAGCCACATGGCTCTGCGGACTGCCACAGAATTAGCGGATGCGACCGCTGTACGGCTAACAGAGTCTAGGACTGCATTCATGGCGTATGAAGAAAACGCCAACGCCTGAGAAGTCAAAGACGCAACCTGCGGAGCAGAAGTACGTGTGACCGCATTAATCTCGGTTAGACAAGCCGAGATAGCTTGGAGTGCCCACACGGCTGCAAAAGCCGGGGCAAAGGACGCGCCCGTGGCTTCATAGATGGATTTCACCAGGAGCTCTATCTGCCTGTCAGTGGCATCTTTTAGCGATGAGCCATCTGCAACCGATACCACAGATCTAGCCGCCAATCTAGAGACTGGAGGATCCACCTTGGGACACTGAGCCCAACCCTTAACTACGTCAGAGGGGAAGGGGTAACGTGTGTCAGCAAGGCGCTTAGTAAAGCGCTTGTCCGGAACCGCTCTGGGTTTCTGGACAGCATCCTTGAAGTTAGAGTGGTCGAAAAACGCACCCCGAGTACGTTTGGGGAACCGAAACTGGTGTTTCTCCTGCTGAGAAACCGACTCCTCTATAGGTGGAGGAGGGGGGGATAGATCTGACACCTGGTTGATGGACGAGAGCAAGATCATTTACTAAGGCGTCCCCTTCTGGTGTATCAAGGTTGAGGGCAACGTCATGGTCAGAGCCCTGAGCTGCGACCTCCGCCTCGTCCTCCAGCGAGTCCTCCAGCCGGGAACCTGAGCAGCGTGATGAAGCTGATGATTCCAAGCGGGCCCGCTTAGCTGGTCTGGGGCTGTGGTCCGTGGAGGAGTCCTCCACGTGAAACCTAGAGCCCACCCCGGGAGCGCGCTGCGGCGTGGACCGAGAGGGACCTGGAGGCGCCGATCCACAGTGTCCTGGGTCTGTGTAAGGACCGGTCTGGACTGCAAGGCTTCCAGCAGCTTGGCAGACCATTTGTCCATAGACTTCCATGGATTGTGAAAGTGACTCAAAGAGCTTCTCAGCAAACACTATAAACTCTGTCTCTGCCGCCTGGACAGTGGTAGCATGGGGGTCTACCTGAGCCGAGGGGCCCACAAGTGGTCGCGGCTCCGGCTGAGTCAGTGTAACAGGGGTCGAGCATTGCTCACAGTGAGGGTAGGTGGAACCCGCAGGCAACATAGCCCCACAAGAGGTACAGGTCGCAAAGAAACCCTGTGCCTTAGCGCTCTTGCTCCTTGTGGACGACATGCTGTTGTGTCCCAGGAGAGTGATCACAGAGGGTATAAGGGAAGAGTATACCGCCCCGGCCGAACAGAGATCTATATATATATAAAGATATATAATACGTATCTATTCAGGCAACCCAGGGGGACCAGCACCGGATGACCGGTGTGTCTTACCGACCGCTAAAAAGCGGCGTGTGTGTCCTCCAGATTCTCTGCTCCAGGTCTCCCAGCGGTGAAGAGCTCTTTCCTGATGATTCTCCAGCGCAGAATGTCTGAAAAAAATGGCTGCTGGAGCTCTCAGAGGGGGAGTGGAGCGGTGGGCGGCACCAGGAAAAAGTGCGGGAATCTGGGGTCCCTATTGTGATCAAAGAGGGGGGAGGAAGCATACAGGATGCTCCGGCCCTCACTGCCGACGTCAGGACGGCTGTCCCGCCCCTACCCTGACAGACAGGTCCGGGGGCGGGAGTCTTGCCAGTAGGCCGCAACTGAAGCCGGGGACTAAATTTATGACCGTGGCCGACAAGCAGGCGCGGTCGGCGCGGAAGTCCCCCGGCTTTCACGGATCAGCAGCCGCTGTGTGTCCATGCAGCGTCAGGTCGGCTGTCCCGCCCCTACCCTGACAGACAGGTCCGGGGGCGAGATTTTGCAAGTAGGCCGCAACTGAAGCCGGGGACTAAATTTATGACCGCGGCCGACAAACAGGCGCGGTCGGCGCGGAAGTCCCCCGGCTTTCACGGCCTAGCAGCCCTTGCAGCGTCCGGGTGCCAGGCGCTCCATGAACCGTCCCCATGGGGACACAGAGTACCTGACAGGTGCAGGGCCCGGTCCCTGATAAAGAAAATACTCCGATCCGGCAGATTCCACACAGGGGCTGCGGAGGGAGCACGGTCCCAGTACCTGGATGAACGCTCAGGATCCCACTTCTCCCAGAGCCCCCAAGGGATGGTGAAGGAAGAAGGGAATTTTGTTTACTTACCGTAAATTCCTTTTCTTCTAGCTCCTATTGGGAGACCCAGACAATTGGGTTGTATAGCTACTGCCTCCGGAGGCCACACAAAGTATTACACTTTAAAAAGTGTAACCCCTCCCCTCTGCCTATACACCCTCCCGTGCATCACGGGCTCCTCAGTTTTGGTGCAAAAGCAGGAAGGAGAAAACTTATAAATTGGTCTAAGGTAAATTCAATCCGAAGGATGTTCGGAGAACTGAAAACATGAACCAAAAAAACAATTCTTCATGAACAACATGTGTACACAAAAAAACAACAGCCCGAAGGGAACAGGGGCGGGTGCTGGGTCTCCCAATAGGAGCTAGAAGAAAAGGAATTTACGGTAAGTAAACAAAATTCCCTTCTTCTTTGTCGCTCCATTGGGAGACCCAGACAATTGGGATGTCCAAAAGCAATCCCTGGGTGGGTAAAGAATACCTCAATAAAAGATAGCCGAAAACCGGCCCCTTCCTACAGGTGGGCAACCGCCGCCTGAAGGACTCGCCTACCTAGACTGGCATCTGCCGAAGCATAGGTATGCACTTGATAGTGTTTTGTGAAAGTGTGCAGACTAGACCAGGTAGCTGCCTGACACACCTGTTGAGCCGTAGCTCGGTGTCGCAATGCCCAGGACGCACCCACGGCTCTGGTAGAATGGGCTTTCAGCCCCGAAGGAATCGGAAGCCCCGAAGAACGGTAGGCTTCAAGAATCGGTTCCTTGATCCATCGAGCCAAGGTTGACTTGGAGGCCTGCGAGCCCTTACGCTGGCCAGCGACAAGGACAAAGAGCGCATCTGAACGGCGCAGGGGCGCCGTGCGAGACACGTAGAAACGGAGTGCTCTCACCAGATCCAAAGAGTGCAAATCCTTTTCACATTGGTGAACCGGATGAGGGCAAAATGAAGGTAAGGAGATATCCTGATTGAGATGAAAAGGAGATACCACCTTAGGGAGAAACTCCGGTACAGGACGCAGAACCACCTTATCCTGGTGAAAAACCAGGAAGGGGGCCTTGCATGACAGCGCTGCAAGCTCCGACACTCTTCGGAGTGAGGCAATTGCCACTAGAAAAGCCACCTTCTGCGAAAGACGTGATAAAGAGACATCCTTCAGCGGCTCGAAAGGTGGTTTCTGAAGAGCCGTCAGCACCCTGTTAAGGTCCCAGGGTTCCAGGGGGCGCTTGTAAGGTGGAACTATGTGGCAAACTCCCTGCAGGAACGTGCGGACCTGCGGAAGCCTTGCCAGGCGTTTTTGAAAAAATACTGAGAGCGCCGATACTTGTCCCTTGAGAGAGCCCAGTGACAAACCCTTTTCCATTCCGGATTGAAGGAATGAAAGAAAAATGGGTAAGGCAAAAGGCCAGGGAGCAAAACCATTATCAGAGCACCAGGACAAGAAGATCCGCCACGACCTGTAATAGATCTTGGCGGACGATGGTTTCCTGGCCTGTCTCATAGTGGCAATGACATTCTGAGATAACCCTGAAGAGGCTAGGAGCCAGGACTCAATGGCCACACAGTCAGGTTGAGGGCCGCGGAATTCAGATGGAAAAACGGCCGTTGTGACAGCAGGTCTGGGCGGTCTGGAAGCGCCCACGGCTGACCCACCGTGAGATGCCACAGATCCGGGTACCACGACCGCCTCGGCCAATCTGGAGCGACGAGAATGGCGCGACGACAGTCGGATCTGATCTTGCGTAACACTCTGGGCAACATCGCCAGAGGAGGAAACACATATGGCAGTTGAAACTGCGACCAATCCTGAACTAACGCGTCCGCCGCCAGAGCTCTGTGATCTAGAGACCGTGCCATGAAGGCCGGGACCTTGTTGTTGTGCCGTGACGCCATGAGATCGACATCCGGCGTTCCCCAGCGGCGACAGATCTCTCGAAACACGTCTGGGTGCAGAGACCATTCCCCCGCGTCCATGCCCTGACGACTGAGAAAATCTGCTTCCCAGTTTTCTACGCCCGGGATGTGAACCGCGGAGAGGGTGGAGCCTGTGGCTTCCACCCACTGCAGAATCCGCCGGACTTCCTGGAAGGCTTGACGACTGCGAGTGCCGCCTTGGTGGTTGATGTAGGCGACGGCAGTGGCGTTGTCCGACTGTATTCGGATCTGCCTGCCCTCCAGCCACCGATGGAACGCCTTTAGGGCTAGATACACTGCCCTTATCTCCAGAACATTGATCTACTGGGAGGACTCCATCGGAGTCCAGGTTCCTTGAGCCCTGTGGTGGAGAAACACCGCTCCCCACCCTGACAGGCTCGCGTCCGTCGTGACCACCGCCCAGGTCGGGGGCAGGAAGGATTTTCCCTGCGATAGAGAAGTGGGAAGCAGCCACCAATGAAGAGAGGTTTTGGCTGCAAGGGAAAGAGAGACGGTCCTGTCGAGGGACCTCGACCTCCTGTCCCATTTGCGGAGAATGTCCCATTGGAGTGGGCGCAGATGAAATTGCGCGAAGGGAACTGCCTCCATTGCTGCCACCATCTTCCCCAGGAAGTGCATGAGGCGCCTCAAGGGGTGTGTCTGGCCCCGAAGAAGAGATTGCACCCCTGTCTGTAGTGAAAGCTGTTTGTCCAATGGTAGCTTGACTATCGCTGAGAGAGTATGAAACTTCATCCCTAGGTAAGTCAGCGATTGGGTCGGTGTCAACTTGGACTTTGGAAAGTTGATGATCCACCCGAACCGCTGGAGAGTCTCCAGAGCGACGGTCAGGCTGTGTTGACACGCCTCCCGGGAGGGTGCCCTGACTAGGAGATCGTCTAAGTAAGGGATCACCGAGTGGCCCTGAGAGTGTAGGACCGCCACAACAGATGCCATGACCTTGGTGAAGACCCGTGGGGCTGTCGCCAGGCCGAAGGGCAATGCCACGAACTGAAAGTGTTCGTCCCCGATGGCAAAGCGCGGGAAGCGTTGATGCTCGGGTGCGATCGGCACATGGAGATAAGCATCCCTGATGTCGATTGATGCTAGGAAGTCTCCTTGTGACATCGAAGCGATGACAGAGCGGAGAGATTCCACCAGAAACCTTCTAGTGCTCACATGCCTGTTGAGCAGTTTGAGGTCCAGAACGGGACGGAATGATCCGTCCTTCTTTGGCACCACGAATAAGTTGGAGTAGAAGCCGTGACCATGTTCCTGAGGAGGGACGGGAATCACCACTCCTTCTGTCTTCAGAACGCCCACAGCCTGAAAAAGTGCGCCGGCCCGAGCTGGGGGCAGAGATGTTCTGAAGAAACGAGTCGGAGGACGAGAGCTGAACTCTATCCTGTAACCGTGAGACAGAATGTCTCTCACCCATCGGTCTTGGACATGTGGCCACCAGGCGTCGCAAAAGCGGGAGAGCCTGCCACCGACCGAGGATGCGGTTCGGGGATGCCGGGAGTCATGAGGAGGCCGCCTTGGAGGCAGTGCCTCCGGCGGTCTTTTGGGGGCGTGACTTAGACCGCCACGCATAAGAGTTCCCCTGGTCCTTCTGTGGTCTGTTGGACGAGGAGGATTGGGACTTGGCTGAGGGCCGAAAGGACCGAAACCTCGATTGAATTTTTCGTTGCTGAGGTCTCTTCGGTTTGGACTGGGGTAAGGACGAGTCCTTTCCCTTGGATTCCTTAATGATTTCATCCAATCGTTCGCCAAACAATCGGTCGCCAGAAAACGGCAAACCGGTTAAGAATTTCTTGGAAGCAGAGTCTGCCTTCCACTCGCGTAGCCACATGGCCCTGCGGACTGCCACCGAGTTAGCGGATGCCACCGCTGTACGGCTAGCCGAGTCCAGGACGGCGTTCATGGCGTAGGACGAAAAAGCCGACGCCTGAGAAGTCAAAGACACAACTTGTGGAGCAGAGGTACGTGTGACCGCATTAATCTCAGACAGACAAGCTGAGATAGCTTGGAGTGCCCACACGGCTGCAAAGGCCGGGGCAAAAGACGCACCAGTGGCTTCATAGATGGATTTCACCAGGAGCTCTATCTGCCTGTCAGTGGCATCTTTGAGAGATGAGCCATCTGCAACTGATACTACAGATCTAGCCGCCAGTCTAGAGACTGGGGGATCCACCTTGGGACATTGAGCCCAACCCTTGACTACGTCAGAGGGGAATGGGTAACGTGTGTCATTAAGGCGCTTAGCAAAGCGCTTGTCCGGAAATGCTCTATGTTTCTGGACCGCGTCTCTGAAGTTAGAATGATCGAAAAACGCACTTCGTGTGCGTTTGGGAAACCTAAACTGGTGTTTCTCCTGCTGTGAAGCCGACTCCTCTATAGGTGGAGTTGGGGGGGAAAGATCTAACACCTGGTTGATGGATGCAATAAGGTCATTTACTATGGCATCCCCTTCAGGTGTATCCAGATTGAGAGCAACGTCAGGGTCAGAACCTTGAGCTGCGACGTCCGCCTCATCCTCCAGAGAGTCCTCAAGCTGGGACCCCGAGCAGCATGAGGAAGTCGGGGAAGATTCCCAGCGAGCCCGCTTAGCCGGTCTGGGACTGTGGTCCGTGCCGGAGTCCTCCACGTGAGACCTAGGGGCCACCCCGGGAGCACGCTGCGGCGCAGACCGGGAGGGGCCTGGAGGTGATGATCCAACAGTGCCCGGGGACTGTGTAAGGACCGGTCTGGACTGCAAGGCTTCTAGCAGCTTGGCAGACCATTTGTCCATAGACTGAGCCATGGATTGTGAAAGCGACTCAGAGAGTTTCTCAGCAAAAGCTGCAAACTCTGTCCCTGCAGCCTGGACAGGGTAAGCAGGAGGGTCTGCCTGAGCCGAGGGTCCCCCTAGTGCCCGAGGCTCCGGCTGAGCAAGTGCAACAGGTGCCGAGCATTGCTCACAGTGAGGGTAGGTGGAACCTGCAGGTAACATAGCCGCACAAGAGGTACAAGTTGCAAAATAACCCTTTGCCTTAGCGCCCTTGCTCCTTGTGGACGACATGCTGTTGTCTCCCAGGAGAGTGATCACTGAGGGTATATAGCCAAAAGCAAAACAACCCGGCCGAGCAGAGAAAATATATACAAATATATATATATATATATATATATATATATATATATATACTCCGGCCCTTAGGGGGACCAGCACCGGGTGACTGGTGTGGCTTACCGACCGCTCAAGCGGTGTGTGTGTCCACCAGATTCCCTGCCTAGGTCTCCCAGAGCTGTGATCCGTCCTTCAGCACTCGTACCTGAAAACCTCCACCAGCAGAATGTAGTAAAAAATGGCTGCAGGAGCTCTCAGGGGAGGAGGGAGCCGTGGGCGGCGACTAATAAAGTGCGGGAATCTGGTGCCCCACAGTGATCAGTGAGGGGGGGGAGGAAACCTAAAGTCTGCTCCAGCCCTCACTGCCGACGTCAAGTCGACCGTCCCGCCCTTACCCCTGACTGGCAGGCCCAGGGGCGGGAGATATGGTACTAGGCCGCAATGAAGCCGGGGACTAAATTTAATACCGCGGCCGAAAAACAGGCGCTGTCGGAGCGGAAGTCCCGGTCGTCACAAAAACCAGCCGCAGCTGCGGCGTCTGTGAGCCCAGCGGTCCATGCACTGTCCCCATGGGGACCCAGAGTACCTTTGGATGCAGGGCCTGTCCCTGATGTACCAATTCTCCGGTCCAGCAGATTCCCACAGGGGCTGCGGAGGGAGCCCGGTCCCAGTGAATGGATGACCGGTTAGGATCCCACTTCACCCAGAGCCTCTATGGGATGGTGAAGGAAAACAGCATGTGGCTCCAGCCTTTGTACCCGCAATGGGTACCTCAACCTTTAACAGCACCGCCGACTCAGTGGGGTGAGAAGGGAGCATGCCGGGGGCCCTGTGGGGGCCCACTTTTCTTCCAACCGATAAAAATCAGCAGCTGCTGCTGACTAAAATGGGAGCATGAGTGGATGTGTGCCTCCTTCCACACAAAGCATAAAACTGAGGAGCCCGTGAGGCATGGGAGGGTGTATAGGCAGAGGGGAGGGGTTACACTTTTGAGTGTAATACTTTGTGTGGCCTCCGGAGGCAGAAGCTATACACCCCAATTGTCTGGGTCTCCCAATGGAGCGACAAAGAAACGTATGTGTTACCTTATTGTCAATATGATGTAATACTTGACACATTTTGTTAATAAGTTTATGGTTTAAAGAAAAACTTATGTGTTTTTCACTGATGTCTAAAACAGGCCTAATATAAGTCTAATCCATTGTTTGTTTTTAAATATCCAAGTGGGTGTGGTCATCAAGTCCCCTCTATGAAAATCTTCAGGAAGACCACGCCCATTTGGATTACAGCGATATTTACATATTTATGGCAAGTAATAGGTCCTCTTTAAGTCTGGGAAAACCTCTTTAAGACATTTTATTTTTATATTTCAATAGTTTTTATTGAAAGTTTTTTTTTTAAATAACAAACATAAAAGATTGATAACCTGAAAGACATTTTATTTTTGGTACCTTATAGTCGGCTTCTGGAAGCTGAATGCCGGGGAACAGGTCACTGGTGATCCCATTAAACAGAGGAATGTCATGAGACAAAAATTTGGGCTCGTTTACATCCTTAATTGATCGCAATAGCTAAATGGAATAAAAAAAAAATAAATTATGACATCAAATAATATTGAAATTGAAGAATTCCAGTAAAAATAACCAGACACTTCAATAGGGGACAGCTCTATACAATCTGACAGTGTGAGACTGTGAAGGGACCCACCCTAATGACAGCTGTCCATTTATTCATACATTTCCAGGAGGGATAACAGAGGAATTAAACAATGTAGAGTTGTAAGAAACAAAGCTGAAGAATTGTTTAGTCATAGGGAATAAATGCGTTTATTGACACAGACATATCTCTGTTAGTAAGCACAGGAAAAACTTTGCACCGTTTGTTGTCTATAGCCTTGGCTGCAGAATGAGTTAACTGAGAATCCATCAGTGAGTTTGTTATGACGGTCTGTTGGGGAGTTTGTAACTCTTTTATCTCTTTTTCTGAGCTGATTTGATGTTTTCAGCCGATTTATGACAAGTTATCTTATGAAAGTTGATTGTGCAGGTAAGCAAAGAGTCGGTAATAGAAAAACAATGCTACATTTTGAATTACATTAAATTGCAAAGCTGATTTTTAGCCCAAAATACATGTATTTAAGTTAAAAATAAATACTGTCCTAAAAGGTGGACAACCCCTTTGAACCCAATGTTAAGAGACAATAGTTTTTACATTTTGCACTGATGAGAGCTAACAAGCCAGGAACAGTAATGTGCAGAAATTATTTGTAAGGCTAGGTTCACACTTCCGTTGTTTTGCATCAGTCACAATCCGACGCCTTGAGGAATTACGGTATCCTGCAAAATATTTTGCATGCAGGAATCCAGTTTTTCCCCATAGACTTCTATTAGTGACGGATTGAGACTGATGATGCTGCGTTGCATCCGTTGTTTTTTAACTGACCGCCAGGCGGGAGCAACGCAGCCTGTAATGTTCTTTGAGCAGCGCAATCCGTAGGATTTTGCTGCGCATGCTCTCTCTGGCTCCCTGCACCCGTAACCAGGATACACATCGGGTAACCAAGCAATGCGCTTTGGTTACTTACCCGATATTTACATTGGTTACGGCTGCAGGGAGCCAGCGCTAAGCGGTGTACGCTGGTAACCAAGATAAATGTCGGGTAACCAAGCAAAAAGTGCTTTGCTTATACCCGATATGTACCCTGGCTGTGCAGGGAGCCCGACACTTCCCCGCTCGGCTCCGCCCCCACCCGCACTCAGCATGTGTACACACACACACACACACACACACGCACACTCTCACACACTCACCTGTCCCCAGCCCCGCAGTCCCCGCGGTACTGACGTCCTCAGTGCCACGGCCCCGCTTGGCTCCACCCACCCCGAACTCCGCCCCCTCGCGCTCCGCCCCCCGCACACAACGGAGTCCGACAAAGAATTCAGTTCTTTGTCATCCGTTGTACAGCGCATCAGTCACATGCGTCAAGCAACGCATGTGACTGATGCAAAACAACAGAAATGTGAACTTAGCCTAAGCCTCTGTCTGTTATTCTGAAATGAAAAATCTCTCAAGTTTGTGATCACATTATTCAAATGCCTCTCGATAAGATGCTAATTCCACCCTTTATGAGATGTAAAGCGTCCAAGAAGCGAGTAAGAGTTCAGAACTTACAAGGATATCTTCATTCTCATCGGGGAATTTCAGCTTCAGATTCCCAGCAGCGATCAGCACGGCCTTCACTGCACGCATCCCATAATCATAGTGGAACTGGGACGAGAGCTGCTCCGAGCACAGCCGGTACGTCATTACGATCTTCACCGAGAGAGGTTTAGCATGCAGAAAACCGTAGGAATAAAGGGAGATCTCTGCAATCAGGGCGTAGTTGGGGACCATCATGGCGACTGTCCGAAAAAGAACCTGAAATGCAGAAAGCAGATGGGTCAATCAACAAATGAAACATAGGCATCACTGTAACGGAATTGGTATGCGATGTATTATATAAAAAAAAGAGATCATATATTTCTATATTTATTATGTAATATCACATGGAAGCAATTCAGATGCATAGATAGACAGGATCAGCACACGAGAGTGGGAACGACTGATAGAGCAAGAGGATCCCAGAGGTCCATTTACACCAGGAATGGACCTAGAGATGCAGAGACACCAAAGCAGACAGGTCCATTTACACTAAAAGGGTATTAATTAGCCCCTTCATGACTGAGGACGTAACGGTACATCCTAAATCATGAAGGGGTGATCACCGCCGGCTGTGGCGGGCAGTCGGCAGTGATCCTGCACATCTGCTGATTTGAACAGCAGCCATGTGTGCCTTGCAGGCGCATGTGGATCCATGATCCACCCGTGCCTGTTAACCTCTTAAATCGTGCTTTCAAAATGTGACAGCGCATGACCCTAACCCCCTCTTTCTTTCCCTGCTGCCTTATTTCCCCCTATTTTTTCTACTCTTTTTTCATTGTATTCTTCTGTGTAATTGCTGTGAGAATGCAACTTAATATCAAGTTATAGGAGACAAACGCCCTATGATTTCAATATACTATGTGGTACTATAGTTGCCACTCCCCATTTGGGTGAGGGGCAGATTGTATTTGTATTTGTGCATTCCCTGTTATTGTATTATTTCTATTTGATATGACTGTACAAGGATTTTGTTCTTTGTTTTTTCTTTAATAAAAGATTTTTGAAAAAAACATGACAGCGCAATTTAAGGCGCCTTTCCTTGCCACCATCGTAGCGCCCCGTGGCACGATCACAGGGAGCCGATGGTTGCAATGGCAGCGATGGCTCATGTGATGACTCCTGTCGCTATTATGACATAGTTCCTGTTACAGCCGGCCGAGTGGCGGCTCTCACAGGAACGCTGCATTTCTCCTGATCAGAGCGATGCAGCTCTGATCAGGAGAAATGGATCAGAGATCAGACTACTAATCTTTATAGTCCCCTAGGGGGACTAGTAAAAAAAAAAAAAAAAAGTTTTAGAAAAGTAAAAAAAAAAAACAACAAAAAAACCTAAAACTTCAAATCCCCCCATTGAAAGTTAACAAAAAATGAAAAATATACAATTATTTGGTATCGCCGCATTCAGAAACACCCGATCTATGAAAATATAAAATCAATTAATCTGATCAGTAAACGGTGTAGTGGCAAAAAAATTCCAAACGCCAAAATTACATTTTTCGATCGTCACAAATTTTGCACAAAATGCAATAACAGGCGATCAAAACGTAGCATCTGCGCAAAAATGGTACCGTTAACAAAACGTCAACTCGAGAAGTAAAAATTAAGCAATCACTGAGCCATAGATCCCGAAAAATAAGAATGCTACGGGTCGTGGAAAATGCCGCAAAAACTGCGGGACTTTTTTTGGACAAACATCTGAATTGGTGTCTATGAACTCATACCGACCAGAGGCATCACACCTCTTGGTGAATTTTACCATATAGTGAAAACGGTAAATAAAATACCCCTAAAACAATTGTGCAATCAGACTTTTTTTGCAATTTTTCCATGCTTGGAATTTTTTTGCCATTTTCCAGTACACCATATGGGAAAACTTAAAAGTGCAACTCATCCTGCAGAAAAACAAGCCCTCATATTGCAAGATTGACAGAAAAATAAAAAAGTTATGACTCTCAGAAGAAGGGGAGCAAAAAACGGATTTTTGTGTACACACCGTAAAATCGTTTTCTCTTAGCCATCATTGGGGGACACAGGACCATGGGTGTTATGCTGCCTATCCATAGGAGGACACTAAATAGATGCAAAAACATAGCTCCTCCTCTGCAGTATACACCCCCTGGCCGGGCCAGGCAACCTCAGTTTTAGTACACAAGCAGTAGGAGAAAAAAAAACAGTAAAAACATAAAATAAGACAACACAACCCAAGGACTAGGAACCAGTCCCAGACAGCCTGGAGCGCCTACTGAGAGAGGTGCTCTACTGCCGTTTGCAGAATTTTCCTACCCAGATTTGCCTCAGTTGAAACCTGGGTATGGACTCTGTAATGCTTTGAAAACATATGTAGGCTAGACCACGTCGCAGCCTTACACACCTGTTCCACTGAAGCCTGATGCCGAATGGACCACGAAGCGCCAACTGCTCGTGTGGAATGAGCCCGCAGCCCACTAGGAATGGGCTTGAGTTGCAAGCGGTAGACTTCCTGGATCGCAGAGCGAATCCAGCAAGCCAGAGTCGCCTTTGAAGCTGCCTGTCCCTTCTTAGGCCCCTCAGGAATGACGAACAAAGAGTCAGTTTTCCTAAAGGGGGCTGTCCTGGATATGTAATATCTGAGAGATCTGACGAGGTCTAACGAATGCAGAGACCTTTCCACCCTATGAACCGGGTGTGGACAAAAGGAAGGCAGAACAATGTCCTCGTTCAAATGAAAGGGGGTAAGAACCTTTGGAAGGAAATCCGAAAAGGGGCGCAGAACCACCTTGTCCTAGTGAAAGATCAGAAAAGGCTCGCGGCAAGAGAGTGCTGCTAGCTCCGAAACCCGTCTGATGGACGTAATTGCCGCCAGGAATGTTACCTTCCAGGACAGAAGAGCAAGGGAGGATTCCTTGAGGGGTTCAAAGGGAGACCTCTGGAGACCGTCCAGAACGAGATTGAGGTCCCATGGGTCCAGCGGCAGTTTGTACGGGGGAACTAGATGAGAAACACCCTGGAGGAAGGTCTTGACTTGCGGTTTTTGAGCCAGGCGGCATTGGTAGAAGATTGAGAGCGCTGAGACCTGCCCTTTAAGGGAACTGAGAGCCAACCGCGCTTGCAAGCCAGACTGTAGAAAGTCGAGAATTCTGGGGATGGCCAGAGGCATAGGCTGGACGTTAGTTTCCCTGCACCATGAAAGGAAGATTTTTCACGTATGGTGGTAAATGCGGGATGAAACAGGCTTTCGGGCGCTGATCATGGTGGAGATAACCGCGGGGGAGAATCCCGCTCTTGTTAATACCCAGGTCTCAATGGCCATGCCGTCAGCTTCAGAGCTCTGGAGTTCTGATGGGAAATGGGCCCTTGGGTCAGCAAGTCTGGGATGTCTGGAAGGCGCCACGGTGCGTCTGTGAGCATTTGTACTAATTCGGCGTACGAAGCGCGCCTGGGCCAGTCCGGTGCTATCAGTATCACCGGGACTCCCTCTGCCTTGATCTTCCTGATTTCCCGCGGCAGCAGGGGTAGAGGTGGAAATATGTAAGGCAGGCGGAATTGGTGCCAGGAGCAGACTAGAGCATCCGCGCCGATGGACTGCGGGTCGCGTGACCTGGCTATGAACGCGGGTACCTTTGCATTCAGCCTTGAGGCCATTAGGTCCACGTCTGGTGTGCCCCAGCGAGTGCAGATGTGTAGAAACACATCTGGGTGGAGAGACCATTCTCCGGCGGCCAGGCCTTGGCGACCTAGAAAGTCTGCTGCCCAGTTCTCTACCCCCGGTATGTGTACCGCTGATATCACTGATCCCGACGATTCGGCCCAGCTGAGGATCTTGTGGGCCTCGAGATAAGCAGCTTTGCTGTGGGTGCCCCCCTGCCGATTGATATAGGCTACAGCTGTCGCACTGTCCGATTGGACTCGAATCTGACGACCCGCTAGCAGAGGGCAGAACACTCTGAGCGCGAGGAAGATCGCGCGGAGTTCCAGGATGTTTATTGGTAGGAAAGACTCCTGCGGCGTCTAACGTCCTTGAGCAGTGTGGTGCCGGTACACTGCTCCCCAGCCTAGGAGGCTGGCGTCCGTGGTCAGGACCAGCCAGTTCACTGGGAGAAAAGATCTCCCCTTCGATAGGGATGAGGACCGAAGCCACCAGCAGAGTGCGTACCTGACTGAAGGCATCAGGTTTAGATGTCTGTCCAGGGAGAAGGGGCTCTTGTCCCAGGCCGCTGGAAGGGCTAGCTGCAGTGGGCGGAGGTGCAGTTGAACAAAGAGTACCGCTTCCATAGCTGCCACCATCCTGCCGAGCACTTTCATGCTGAATTGAATAGAGCGAGACGGAGGACGTAGAAGGCAGCGTACCGCTCGTTGAAGAGCAATCGCCTTGTCCTGAGGGAGAAGGATCAAGCCTCGACGGGTGTCCAGGGACATGCCCAGGAAGGTGATGGATCGTGATGGGATTGGGGATGATTTGTCCAGATTCACTAGCCACCCTAAGCGGGATAGGGTGTCCACAGTGATCTGTACGCTGGTTGAGCAGTCGCGGAAGGAGGGGGCCTTGATGAGGAGGTCGTCCAAGTAAGGGAGAATGACTACTCTCCTGGCGTGAAGGACGCTCATGGCGGCCGCCATGACTTTGGTGAAGACCATTGGTGCAGTGGCAAGGCCGAAGGGTAGAGCTACGAATTGAAAGTGGGAGTCCTGAACTGCGAAGCGGAGGAACTTTTGGTGATCTGGGGCGATGGGTATGTGCAGGTACGCGTCCTTGATATCTATGGAAGCGAGGAATTCCCCTCCGACCATGGATGCAATAATGGACCTTAGGGACTCCATTCTGAATCTCCGTACGTGCACATGTTTGTTTAGGTGTTTGAGGTCCAGGATGGGTCGAACTGACCCATCCTTTTTGGGGACCACAAAGAGGTTAGAATAAAAAACCCCGAACTTCTCGTCGTCTGGGACAGGTATTATCACTCCTGCTGTTTGGAGCGAGTGGATTGCTGAGAAAAAAGCTTTGCATCGTTTTCGAGTCTTTGGGGGGTTTGAGAGAAAGAACCGACTCGGGGGTCAGGTCCGAAATTCTGAGGTAACCGGAAGACACAAGGTCTCGCACCCATTTGTCGTCTGAGGCGGCAGCCCCATGTGATGAAAGAGCCGCAGTCGACCTCCTACAATGAGTGTGTCTTCTGGGGCGCCGAAGGAGTCATGAGGGGGGAAAACGTCGTGGCCGAGTCTCCCTAGTCCTGGACTGTTTCGGTCTAGGCTGCCATGACGAAGTGGGTTTCGGGGAGAGCTGAGAAAGTCGGTCCCTGCGTAGTCTGCGGCTGGTGGCGGGGACAGCACGGGATGTCGACCAACCAAATGAGTTCCGAAAGGAGCGGAACGAGGACTGTGGACGTCTGGTGAAGGACGTCCTGGACTTCAGCTGGGGGAGGGAGGTACTCTTTCCTCCCGTGGCGTCAGAAATGAGCTTGTCCAGACGTTCACCAAACAATCGGTCTGGAAAAAAGGGAAGGCCCGTGAGAGACTTCTTGGAGGCAGAGTCCGCTCGCCATTGTCAGAGCCAGAGATCTCTACGGATGGCTATGGTATTTGAGGCGGCAAACGCTGCGCAGGTAGCAGCATCAATGGAGGCCTGCATGAGGTACTCCGCCGCAGCGGCAATTTGAGCTGTTACCTCTGTGACGGTATAAGGGAACTGGGATTCTTCAAGCGAAGTGTTAAGGGATTCTGCCCAGACCGAGATCGCCTTTGTGACCCACACAGAGGCAAAGGAGGGCGAGAGGGAGGAACCCGCAGCCTTAAAGGCAGAGCGGGCGAGGTGCTCCACCTGTCTGTCTGTCGAGTCCTTGATGGAGGAACCATCGGGTAAAGACAGGAGCGTTTTTGTGGCAAGGCAGGAGACCGGGGGGTCGACCGAGGTCGGATCGGCCCAGCCCTTAGGGGCAGGTGAGGCAAAAGGGTACCGGGACTCCATGAGTTTACGGTTAGCAAAACGCCCGTCAGGCTTCTCCCTTTGCTTTGTGAGGATATCCTGAAACTCTGGGTGATCAGCGAAAACCTTTTGGGGTTTCCTTGCCCTCTTAAAGGAGACCACATGGTCAGTGGTAGTGGATGGGGGATCCTCCACTCGCAGAGTTTGGTTGATTGCTGCTATAAGGGAGTCTATTGCAGTTTGATCATCTGGGGAGGGTGAAACCAAGGAATCATCCTGGTACAAACAGCATTCTCCCTCCTCCAGCTCTTCAGAAGCCGTGGAGCGTGTGGGAGAGCCTGCCCCGTATGCTCCCGAGGGAGAGCCATGGGGGCATGAGAGAGTGCTGGAGACACCCGGCCGTGTGCTCTTTTCCTCATCCCTGCAACCGGTGAAGCATGGGCCCGGATTACCTCAGAAGAATCCTCCATAGGGGTATCCTCAGGCTGCGTTCCGTCCAGGGACCCAGAAGGGTGTGGAGGACGACATTGCATAGCCAGCACCAGGTTCTGTGACAGTTTTTCCATGGATTGGGACAGAAACTGTGCCCATTCCGGTGGGCTGGGAGCCCTAGGCTCTGGGCTGATGGTTGCGGCGGTGGTGGCAGGGGGGTCTTGGGCTATAGGGGCACAGGACACACAGAGAGAAGAGGTGTGTTTACGTGGTAGCTCAGCGTGGCAGGCAGTGCAGGCTGAATAATAGACTATGTGAGCCTTAGCACTCTTAGTACCCTTAGAGTTCTGCATGTTCCTAATAGGAGTATGCCAGGAGGGGGAGCAATGATCTGCAGAGCTACAAGTGAAGCAGTGGGAAGCAAGGATTGTATTTGCTACGGTGTACCTCACCAGAATCAGCCAATGGCCCTGCGTCCTCAGGAAGGAGTCTCTGTGGAGATCTTCGCGTGTATTTTCTGGGGGGAGGTATTTCTTATCGTGGCCCGCGGAGGGGCGGGGCTTAGCGCTAAAAGAGCGCCAAAAAGAAGTCAGTGTGCCCCCCTGCTGTCGGCAGTAAAAAACGGCGGGAAGGGAGCTTCTGTGACAGTTTTTCTCCCCCTCCCTCCAGTCAGCACACAGCTACCAGTAGATTATCTCTGCAGGATTCCCTGCAATCAGCAAGGGACTCCCCCTCCTCCAGCCAGCACGCAGCTAGAGGGAATAAACACTGAGTTTATGAGCCCTGGGAGCTCTCCCCCCGCCACCGTTAGATTATCTCTGCAGGATTCCCTGCAATCAGCAAGGGACTTTCCCCTCCTCCAGCCAGCTATGGTGGGAACTGTAAATTCAGCAGTCCTGGGAGCCTTCCCTGCACCATCTTTCTCCCTTTGTCTGGGAAACCAGTCAGGGGGATCTCACCTTAACACTGCCTCAGTCCAGGCAGTGGAAATAGCAGCTTGCTGTGTCCGGCCACACAGGTGCAATGTATCAACTCAGAGCCTGCAAAGAGGGGCTGAGGAATTGTGCCTCTGCCCTGGGCTCTGGAAAATCGGTGTCTGTGGGACCCGTCGTCCAGTAAAAGGCAGCCCAGGATCCAGCGTCGCAGGAGGGGGTACGTGGAGGCAATACTCCGCGTTCCCGCCCGTTGATGGTATTGGGAGATCGGTCCCTAAGGGAAACCGTCGCCCTCAAAAAATAACAAAACCTTGAAAGGATGTGCCTCCTACAGACACTAAGCTAAAACTGAGGTTGCGTGGCCCGGCCAGGGGGTGTATACTGCAGAGGAGGAGCTAATGCTTTTTGCATCTACTTCGTGTCCTCCTATGGATAGGCAGCATAACACCCATGGTCCTGTGTCCCTCAATGAGGTGTCAGAGAAATCTTCCTTTTCTGCTCATTCACAATTTGTGAAGAATCAGCTGATTAAGCTTGAAGGCTGTGGGAATAATGTTTTTGGATGAATGAGACCAAAGTAGAGCTTTTTAGAAAATTCAGAAGGGTTCACAAACTTTCAAGCACCAGTGTAGATGTTAATTACACCCTGATATAACAGTCGGTAGCCAAGATGTTGTTAAGGATAGTCTTGCCATGATCGCCGGATAGATTTGTGAAAAGTTTAAAAATGATATCGCCGTCACTCAGTGTCGGTGGTGACGGGGATGTATTAGGAAGACCACAGTTTAGCTCCGGGACTTTTACCTTGAGGTTATCCGGCAGCTCAGAGCGTCCGGCGTATCCGGGGTTCATGGTAATGGCTACAAAGCAGTTTGGGTTCAGCTTCAGTTCTGTCCCCTCGAAGTTGAACATGTCCATCTTCATCTGGATGGCTCTCTGGATGCAGAGGATTTGTTGGGCCACCACGGACAACACCTCAAGCTCAATACGGTTAAACTCGTCAAAACATGCCCATGCTCCCGATGACGCCAGCCCTTTGAAAAACTACAAAAAAATCCATTGAATCGAGTCGCCCGAACATCAATTACAATCAGAAAATTCATTGTGTGTAATGCACAGCTCTATATTGTGTATACCTTTGACATTGCTATGTAGTCCAAACCATCAGAGCAGTTAAAAACCACACACTGCACGGCCAGCGCCTTGGCCAAATCTTTAGTGGTCTCGGTTTTTCCCGTGCCCGCCGGACCTTCTGGAGCGCCCCCCAGATTTAGATAAAAAGCACCGATCTACCGATAAAACATGAGATGGAACAGGTATGAAATGGTGAGAACTTCTTAATAAATGTCATAGTATTTTTGTTTCTTGGCGATCTTTTTGGCTTCTGTATGATACCAAGTATGAGCCATCATCGCATACCAGAGTCCGATAGCACCTGTCAGTGAGCGGAGTAATGACCAGGCGAGGAGAGTTGCCCAGGTACTCGTAGGCGTACTTCACGTTGCAGTTTATGATCCGCACTCTCGCATTCGCATTCTCCCAGTAATACCGCAGCTGGGCGAGCCACTGGAAATCTGTTTCATGGGAAACACCTGAGGAAAGAACGAAAATATAGTCAACTTCTGAACATTGCAGAATCACAAGTCACAATCTCTAAAGTGAAGGCAAAAAAGAAAAGCACATACACTATAGGACAAAACTCAACCACTAAATTATGTGTTTTCATTCTGTTTATTGCCCCAGTGTATAACATCCCCCTCGTCCCAGTATATAACATCTGACCCCTCGTCCCCGGTGTATAACATCCGGCCTCTCGTCCCAGTATATAACATCCAGCCCCTCATCCCCAAAATATAACATCTGGCCCCTCGTCTCCGGTGTATAACATCCGGTCCCTTGCCCCAGGTGTATAACATCTGGCCCCTCATCCCCAGTGGATAACATCCAGCCCCTCGTCTTTGGTGCATAACATCTAGCCCCTTGTCCCCAGTGGATAACATCCAGCCCCTCGTCTTTGGTGCATAACATCTAGCCCCTTGTCCCCAGTGGATAACATCCAGCCCCTCGTCTTTGGTGCATAACATCTAGCCCCTTGTCCCCAGTGGATAACATCCAGCCCCTCGTCCCCGGTATATAACATCTAGCCCCTTGTCCCCAGTGGATAACATCCAGCCCCTCGTCTTTGGTGCATAACATCTAGCCCCTTGTCCCCAGTGGATAACATCCAGCCCCTCGTCTTTGGTGCATAACATCTAGCCCCTTGTCCCCAGTGGATAACATCCAGCCCCTCGTCTTTGGTGCATAACATCTAGCCCCTTGTCCCCAGTGGATAACATCCAGCCCTCGTCTTTGGTGCATAACATCAGGCCCCTCGTCCCCAGTGTATAACATCTGGCCCCTCGTCCCCAGTGTATAACATCTTTCCCCTCGTCCCCAGTGTATAACATCCGGTCCCTTGCCCCAGGTTTATAACATCTGGCCCCCCCCTGCTGTCAGCCATTGCTAACATGTGACAGAGTGGTCAGTGGTGCAGAGGTCACGGATACCAGCGTGGTCCTGAAATAGAAACCACCTGCGTAACAAGTCCATTCCTGACATTTCTTCCTCCTGAATCTTCCCAATCACCTGTGACTGATATTACTGCGATATGAAAGGAACCGCAGCAACTCAGCCATAAAGGTGAGACCCCGTAATGTTACAGAGCGGGGGGCCGAGTGCTGAGGAGCAGAGGGCAGAAAAGTCACCACCGCTCTGCTGACCCCATAACTGCAGAGCCCAGACCTCCTCTAGTAACATCAGCACAAATACTGCACTGCATGGATGAACAGCTACAGTCATACATCATCAAGCACAATGCCGAGCCGTACATCACCAAGCACAATGCCGAGCCGTACATCACCAAGCACAATGCTGAGCCGTACATCACCAAGCACAATGCCGAGCCATACATCACCAAGCACAATGCCGAGCCGTACATCACCAAGCACAATGCCGAGCCGTACATCCCCAAGCACAATGCCGAGCCGTACATCACCAAGCACAATGCCGAGCCGTACATCACCAAGCACAATGCCGAGCCGTACATCACCAAGCACAATGCTGAGCCGTACATCACCAAGCACAATGCCGAGCCGTACATCACCAAGCACAATGCCGAGCCGTACATCACCAAGCACAATGCTGAGCCGTACATCACCAAGCACAATGCTGAACCGTACATCATCAAGCACAATGCCGAGCCGTACATCACCAAGCGCAATGCCGAGCCGTACATCACCAAGCACAATGCCGAGCCGTACATCACCAAGCACAATGCCGAGCCGTACATCACCAAGCACAATGCCGAGCCGTACATCACCAAGCACAATGCCGAGCCGTACATCACCAAGCACAATGCCGAGCCGTACATCACCAAGCACAATGCCGAGCCGTACATCACCAAGCACAATGCCGAGCCGTACATCACCAAGCACAATGCCGAGCCGTACATCACCAAGCACAATGCCGAGCCGTACATCACCAAGCACAATGCCGAGCCGTACATCACCAAGCACAATGCCGAGCCGTACATCACCAAGCACAATGCCGAGCCGTACATCACCAATCACAATGCCGAGCCGTACATCACCAATCACAATGCCGAGCCGTACATCACCAAGCACAATGCCGAGCCGTACATCACCAAGCACAATGCCGAGCCGTACATCACCAAGCACAATGCCGAGCCGTACATCACCAAGCACAATGCCGAGCCGTACATCACCAAGCACAATGCCGAGCCGTACATCACCAAGCACAATGCCGAGCCGTACATCACCAAGCACAATGCCGAGCCGTACATCACCAATCACAATGCCGAGCCGTACATCACCAAGCACAATGCCGAGCCGTACATCACCAAGCACAATGCCGAGCCGTACATCACCAAGCACAATGCCGAGCCGTACATCACCAAGCACAATGCCGAGCCGTACATCACCAAGCACAATGCCGAGCCGTACATCACCAATCACAATGCCGAGCCGTACATCACCAAGCACAATGCCGAGCCGTACATCACCAATCACAATGCCGAGCCGTACATCACCAAGCACAATGCCGAGCCGTACATCACCAATCACAATGCCGAGCCGTACATCACCAAGCACAATGCCGAGCCGTACATCACCAATCACAATGCCGAGCCGTACATCACCAATCACAATGCCGAGCCGTACATCACCAAGCACAATGCCGAGCCGTACATCACCAAGCACAATGCCGAGCCGTACATCACCAATCACAATGCCGAGCCGTACATCACCAAGCACAATGCCGAGCCGTACATCACCAATCACAATGCCGAGCCGTACATCACCAAGCACAATGCCGAGCCGTACATCACCAAGCACAATGCCGAGCCGTACATCACCAAGCACAATGCCGAGCCGTACATCACCAAGCACAATGCTGAGCCGTATATCCCCAAGCACAATGCTGAGCCGTACATCACCAAGCACAATGCCGAACCGTACATCACCAAGCACAATGCCGACCCATACATCACCAATCACAATGCCGAGCCTTACATCACCAAGCACAATGCCGAGCCGTACATCACCAAGCACAATACCGAGTTGTACATCACCAATCACAATGCCGAGCCATACATCACCAAGCACAATGCCGAGCCGTACATCACCAAGCACAATGCCGAGCCGTACATCACCAATCACAATGCCGAGCCGTACATCACCAAGCACAATGCCGAGCCGTACATCACCAAGCACAATGCCGAGCCGTACATCACCAAGCACAATGCTGAGCCGTACATCCCCAAGCACAATGCTGAGCCGTACATCACCAAGCACAATGCTGAACCGTACATCACCAAGCACAATGCTGAGCCGTACATCACCAAGCACAATGCCGAACCGTACATCCCCAAGCACAATGCTGAGCCGTACATCACCAAGCACAATGCCGAGCCGTACATCCCCAAGCACAATGCTGAGCCATACATCACCAAGCACAATGCTGAACCGTACATCACCAAGCACAATGACGAGCCGTACATCACCAAGCACAATGCCGAGCGTCGGATGGAGCGGTGTTAAACTGCTACCAGAACACGGTAAGGCTATGTGCACACGTTGCAGACAATCTGCATGTTCTGGCAAGAAAAACGCTGCTGCAAAAACATGTGTTTTTTCCGTGATTTGCCATGGGGTTTTTTGCAGCAAATTGCTGAGTTTTTTAATGCATTTTTTAATGTGTTTTTTTCATTACTTTTAAGAGTGAAAAACAAAGGGGGGAAAAAAACGCAGAAAGAACTGACACGCTACAGATTTTTTCTGCAGCAAAATCTGCAAGGAAAAAAATCCTGAATGTGTGCACAACAGTTCAGGATTCTCATTGACTTTGCTGGCATAAGGATTTCCTTGCAGAATTGTGAAAATCTTCAAGAAAAAAGGAGTAAAAACGCAGCATGTGCACACAGCCTGAGTGGTTATAGCTGAAAGTCTGGCTATAGAATGGGAGAGGACAACCTGTAGCTGTAATGTGGAGGTGTCCATACAGTGTATTGGAAACGTTCATGTTTGCACAAACCTGTTTCTATCATTTCCATCACCACGTCCCGCGCGTGCACATCGATGGTGACAAGCGCTCCCAATGTGGTGCGCGTCTGCTTGGACAATTTGCCTCGCACAAGCTCCACAATGTCATTGAGCTGAAGCTGCAGCTTCTCATAGTAGTTTTTCAGGCCCTAAAAGGGTGTAACGGTAAAATAATTTACAGAAATAGAACAAACAAATTACAAGAGAGCGTTTATAGCTGAAACACATCAAAATGATAAACCTGGACCGTCCACTGAGAACTGCAGAACACGCACTCACTTTGCATGCACACAGGATATTTACAACGTATCTTTCTAAGGCTAGGTCCACATTTCCGTTGTTTTGCATCAGTCACATGCGTTGTACAACGAATGACAATAATGGAATTAGAAAGCGGATTACGTTGTAAAACGAGAGCGAGAGAACGATCAGCTGATCATTGACAGTAGCCGGCTGCCGGGTGATCCGCTGATCGTTCACAGTAGCCGGCTGCCGGGTGATCAGCTGATCGTTCACAGTAGCCGGCTGCCGGGTGATCCGCTGATCATTCACAGTAGCCGGCTGCCGGGTGATCAGCTGATCGTTCACAATAGCCGGCTGATCAGCTGATCGTTCACAGTAGCCGGCTGCCGGGAGATCAGCTGATCGTTCACAATAGCCGGCTGCCGGGTGATCCGCTGATCGTTCACAGTAGCCGGCTGCCGCGTGATCAGCTGATCGTTCACAATAGCCGGCTGCCGGGTGATCCGCTGATCGTTCACAATAGCCGGCTGCCGGGTGATCAGCTGATCGTTCACAATAGCCGGCTGCCGGGTGCTCAGCTGATCGTTCACAATAGCCGGCTGCCGGGAGATCAGCTGATCGTTCACAATAGCCGGCTGCCGGGTGATCAGCTGATCGTTCACAATAGCCGGCTGCCGGGTGATCAGCTGATCGTTCACAATAGCCGGCTGCCGGGTGATCAGCTGATCGTTCACAATAGCCGGCTGCCGGGTGATCAGCTGATCATTCACAATAGCCGGCTGCCGGGTGCTCAGCTGATCGTTCACAATAGCCGGCTGCCGGGTGATCCGCTGATCGTTCACAATAGCCGGCTGCCGGGTGATCAGCTGATCATTCACAATAGCCGGCTGCCGGGTGATCAGCTGATCGTTCACAGTAGCCGGCTGCCGGGTGATCCGCTGATAGTTCGGCCGCCAAGAGAGAGAATGCGCAGCGGAATCCTAAGGATTCCACTGCTCAAAAAACATTACACTCTGCGTTCCTGCCGCTCGACGTCA
Organism: Anomaloglossus baeobatrachus; assembly: GCF_048569485.1. NCBI lineage: Eukaryota > Metazoa > Chordata > Amphibia > Anura > Aromobatidae > Anomaloglossus > Anomaloglossus baeobatrachus. The sequence continues at coordinate 15,894,793 of NC_134360.1, forward strand.
GTCGTTCCACGACTGATCAGTCAGGTGGAGGATGCAACGCAAGTCATCAGTCACAATCTGCCGCTCATACAAGTATATGGGAGACAACAGAATCCGCCAGACGGATTGTGTTGTTTATCAGAACGGCGGATTGTGACTGATCATAAACAATGGAAATGTGAACCTAGCCTAATAGTTAGATGCCTGGATTCCACATAAAGCTCCAGATACCCAGAAAATCACATAAACATATAAACTACAAAATGATGTCCCTCTGCAGCAATCGGCAGGTAAAGCCCAATATATATAAATTCATTTTATACAGGTGCAACACTTCAAATATATACTGATGGGGAATGTAGATATTGAGCCCCAATGGGGACAGTGATCATCACATCTGTAAAGCGCTGTGGAATACATTAATAGCGCTATATAAGCGAGTAAAAATAATAACAGAAATATGGGAGGAGGCAAAATTCCATACAATGTCCTCCCTTAGTGCAAATCGATTTGCAGGACTCTGGTCAGCCGGCCATAATGAGTATTCAATGACTGCTGGACACGATTCCTACCTGCCGGCATCTCCTGCTCTTCTGTTGATTACCCGGGCTGGCATGGTGTCACTGTTGCGGCATGTTGCACTAACGACGTTGCAAGTGGCTGGCTAATCAAAAGACGAGAGAGGGATGCAGGTGTGGCACTCCTGCAGGTGCCACAGGGTACTACATCTAACCCCAGATTCCAGGAAGACCAGTGCCACTAAACACCACAACACACACAATCCTCGCCCCTTTTCCCCAGACTGGATACATGCTAGAGACGGAACTGATGGATGGCCACATATTGGTCATGACGCATCCAATCCACTAATTAGAAACCCGGGAGGAGGAGGGGCTAGTCAGTGAAGTGAGGGGAGACGGACATCTTGTCAGACGGACGTTAGTTAGATGCTGAGTCAGCAAGACGTTAAGTCAGAAGTCAGTACACAGGCGGAGAGTGTAAAGTGACTGGTTGAGTAAAAGGAGTACGGTTGCCAGGGAAAGTACAGTGCGGGTACTCACAGGACCGAGCATCGGCGGGGTGCAGAGCCCTAGTTCAGGAAGACGCTTCAATCTCACCTGATAAATCTGCCCGGTGAGGGGACCATCAAGGATCTTACAGACACTAGTGTCCGAGGCACAGCAGCAAAAAGGTAACCTGGGAAGGGGGATAAAGGTCCGACCCAAGCTGCCTGCCATACGGGCCAAGACTGTGACAACAGGAGGGGACTCCAAAAACGCTTCAGGCCACGGGGACCCACCAACTACAGACGGGTGCAAGGAAGTGAAGGTCACCAGGTCACTACACCGGCACTGGGACAAAGGGAATACCGGATTGGTAGAGACCAGCACCAGCCGGGCTGCAGCAACTCCAAACCAGTGAGTAAAGCACAAGTTAAACCACAGCCCCTGTGTTGTCTGATCTTCCTATATGATTGCATCACAATACTACAACCACCATCATCCTCCCCTGGGGCCTAGCTCTACTTGCGGAGAGCCATAATATCCAACCTGCCCAACACCATCAGCCCCAACAGAGAGAGACTTCATACGCATAGCCGCATACCGCAAGTGGCGTCATGAAAAACACTTTATTTTTATTTTTCCCTTTGTACAAAAAAGGGAATTTTGTTTACTTACCGTAAATTCCTTTTCTTCTAGCTCCTATTGGGAGACCCAGACAATTGGGTGTATAGCTTCTGCCTCTGGAGGCCACACAAAGTATTACACTTTAAAAAGTGTAACCCCTCCCCTCTGCCTATACACCCTCCCGTGGACCACGGGCTCCTCAGTTTTGGTGCAAAAGCAGGAAGGAGGAAACTTATAAATTGGTCTAGGGTAAATTCAATCCGAAGGATGTTCGGAGAACTGAAGACCATGAACCAAAAGAACAATTCAACATGAACAACATGTGTACACAAAAGAACAACCAGCCCGAAGGGAACAGGGGCGGGTGCTGGGTCTCCCAATAGGAGCTAGAAGAAAAGGAATTTACGGTAAGTAAACAAAATTCCCTTTTTCTTTGTCGCTCCATTGGGAGACCCAGACAATTGGGACGTCCAAGAGCAGTCCCTGGGTGGGTAAAAGAATACCTCGATAAAAAGAGCCGAAAACGGCCCCCTCTTACAGGTGGGCAACCGCCGCCTGAAGGACTCGCCTACCTAGACTGGCGTCTGCCGAAGCATAGGTATGCACTTGATAGTGTTTCGTGAAAGTGTGCAGACTAGACCACGTAGCTGCCTGACACACCTGCTGAGCCGTAGCCCGGTGCCGCAAAGCCCAGGACGCACCCACGGCTCTGGTAGAATGGGCTTTCAGCCCTGAAGGGAGCGGAAGCCCGGAAGAACGGTAGGCCTCGAGAATCGGTTCCTTGATCCACCGAGCCAAGGTTGACTTGGAGGCCTGAGAGCCCTTACGCTGGCCAGCAACAAGGACAAAGAGCGCATCTGAACGGCGCAAGGGCGCCGTGCGAGACACGTAGAACCGGAGTGCTCTCACTAGATCCAAAGAGTGCAAATCCTTTTCACACTGGTGAATTGGATTAGGGCAAAAGGAAGGCAAGGAGATATCCTGATTGAGATGAAAAGGGGATACCACCTTAGGGAGAAATTCCGGGACAGGACGCAGAACCACCTTATCCTGGTGAAAAACCAGGAAGGGGGCTTTGCATGACAGCGCTGCTAGCTCAGACACTCTCCGAAGTGATGTGACTGCCACTAGGAAGGCCACCTTCTGCGAAAGACGTGAGAGAGAGACATCCCGCAGCGGCTCGAAAGGTGGTTTTTGAAGAGCCGTCAGAACCCTGTTAAGATCCCAGGGTTCCAGCGGACGTTTGTAAGGTGGGACCATGTGGCAAACCCCCTGCAGGAACGTGCGGACCTGCGGAAGCCTGGCTAGACGCTTTTGAAAAAACACGGAGAGCGCCGATACTTGGCCCTTGAGAGAGCCGAGGGACAAACCCTTGTCCATTCCAGATTGAAGGAATGAAAGAAAAGTGGGTAAGGCAAACGGCCATGGAGAAAAACCGTTATCAGCGCACCATGATAGGAAGATTTGCCAAGACCTGTAATAGATTTTGGCGGACGTTGGCTTCCTCGCTTGTCTCATGGTGGCAATGACATCCTGAGATAACCCTGAAGACGCTAGGAGCCAGGACTCAATGGCCACACAGTCAGGTTGAGGGCCACAGAATTCAGATGGAAAAACGGGCCTTGTGACAGCAAGTCTGGGCGGTCTGGAAGTGCCCACGGTTGACCCACCGTGAGATGCCACAGATCCGGATACCACGACCGCCTCGGCCAGTCTGGAGCGACGAGAATGGCGCGACGGCAGTCGGACCTGATCTTGCATAGTACTCTGGGCAGCATCGCCAGAGGGGGAAACACATAAGGCAGTCGAAACTGCGACCAATCCTGGACTAACGCGTCCGCCGCCAGAGCTCTGTGATCCTGAGACCGTGCCATGAAGGCCGGGACCTTGTTGTTGTGTCGTGACGCCATGAGATCGACGTCCGGCGTTCCCCAGCGGCGACAGATCTCTCGAAACACGTCTGGGTGCAGAGACCATTCCCCCGCGTCCATGCCCTGACGACTGAGAAAATCTGCTTCCCAGTTTTCTACGCCCGGGATGTGAACTGCGGAGATGGTGGAGCCTGTGGCTTCCACCCACTGCAGAATCCGCCGGACTTCCTGGAAGGCTTGACGACTGCGAGTGCCGCCTTGGTGGTTGATGTAGGCGACGGCAGTGGCGTTGTCCGACTGTATTCGGATCTGCCTGCCCTCCAGCCACCGATGGAAAGCCAATAGGGCTAGATATACTGCCCTTATCTCCAGGATATTGATCTGAAGGGACGATTCTATCGGAGTCCAGGTTCCTTGAGCCCTGTGGTGGAGAAAAACCGCTCCCCAATCTGACAGGCTCGCGTCCGTGGTGACCACGGCCCAGGTTGGGGGTAGGAAGGATTTTCCCCGCGACAGAGATGTAGGTAGCAGCCACCACTGAAGTGATGTTTTGGTTGCAAGGGAAAGAGAGACGTTCTTGTCGAGGGAAGCCGCACTCTTGTCCCATTTGCGGAGAATGTCCCATTGGAGTGGCCGTAGATGGAATTGCGCGAACGGCACCGCCTCTATAGCTGCCACCATCTTCCCCAGGAAGTGCATGAGGCGCCTTAAGGGGTGTGACTGACTCCGAAGAAGTGATTGCACCCCTGCCTGCAGAGAAAGCTGTTTGTCGCTCGGTAGCCTGACTAACGCTTGCTGGGTATGAAACTCCATCCCGAGGTAAGTCAGTGATTGGGTCGGTGTCAACTTGGATTTCGGGAAGTTGATGATCCACCCGAACTGCTGGAGAGTCGCCAGAGCGACGGTAAGGCTTTGTTGACATGCCACCCGAGAAGGGGCCCTGACTAGGAGATCGTCCAAGTAGGGGATCACCGAGTGGCCCTGAGAGTGCAGGACCGCCACGACGGATGCCATGACTTTGGTGAAAACCCGTGGGGCTGTCGCCAAGCCGAAAGGCAATGCCACGAACTGAAGGTGTTCGTCCCCGATGGCGAAACGCAGGAAACGTTGATGTTCGTGTGCGATCGGTACATGGAGATAAGCATCCTTGATGTCGATCGATGCTAGGAAGTCTCCTTGTGACATCGAGGCGATGACCGAGCGGAGAGATTCCATCCGAAACCGTCTGGTTCTCACATGTCTGTTGAGTAGCTTGAGGTCCAGAACGGGACGGAATGACCCGTCCTTTTTTGGCACCACGAACAAGTTGGAGTAAAATCCGCGACCACGTTCCTGAAGGGGAACGGGAATCACAACTCCTTCTTTCTTTAAAGCGTCCACTGCCTGAAAAAGTGCGTCGGCCTGAGCGGGGGGCGGAGAGGTTCTGAAGAAACGAACCGCAGGACGAGAGCTGAACTCTATCCTGTAACCATGAGACAGAATGTCTCTCACCCATCGGTCTTGAACATGTGGCCACCAGGCGTCGCCATAGCGGGAGAGCCTGCCACCGACCGAGGATGCGGCTAGGGGAGGCCGAGAGTCATGAGGAGGCCGTCTTGGAGGCAGTGCCTCCTGCGGCCTTTTGGGGGCGTGACTTGGACCGCCACGCATAGGAGTTCCTCTGGCCTTTCTCCGGCCTGTTGGACGAAGAGGATTGGGGCTTGGCGGAGGGACGAAAGGACCGAAACCTCGATTGGATTTTTCTCTGCTGAGGTCTCTTAGGTTTGGACTGGGGTAAGGAGGAGTCCTTTCCCTTGGATTCCTTAATAATCTCATCCAATCGTTCGCCAAACAAACGGTCGCCAGAAAAAGGCAAACCAGTTAAGAACCTCTTGGAAACCGAGTCTGCTTTCCATTCGCGCAGTCACATGGCCCTGCGGACTGCCACGGAGTTAGCAGATGCTACAGCCGTACGGCTAGTGGAGTCCAGGACGGCGTTCATGGCGTAGGACGAAAAGGCTGATGCCTGAGAGGTCAAAGACGAAACATGCGGAGCAGAATTTCGTGTGACAGCATTAATCTCAGTCAGACAAGCCGAGATTGCTTGGAGAGCCCACACGGCCGCAAAGGCCGGGGCGAAAGACGCGCCCGTGGCCTCATAAATAGACTTCACCAAGAGCTCTGTCTGTCAGTGGCATCCTTCAGGGATGAGCCATCGGCAACAGACACAACGGACCTAGCAGCCAATCTGGAGACTGGCGGATCCACCTTGGGAGAGTGAGACCAGCCCTTAACGACTTCAGATGGAAAGGGGTAACGCGTGTCAGTGTGACGTTTAGCAAAGCGCTTGTCCGGGACCGCTCTGGGCTTCTGGACAGCATCCCTGAAGTTAGAGTGATCAAAGAAGGGAATTTTGTTTACTTACCGTAAATTCCTTTTCTTCTAGCTCCAATTGGGAGACCCAGACAATTGGGTGTATAGCTACTGCCTCCGGAGGCCGCACAAAGTACTACACTTAAAAGTGTAAGGCCCCTCCCCTTCTGGCTATACACCCTCCCGTGGGAGCACGGGTCCCTCAGTTTTAGTGCAAAAGCAAGAAGGAGGAAAGCCAATAACTGTTTCAAAAACAAATTCAATCCGATAGACAATATCGGAGAACAGAACTTATCAACATGAACAACATGTGCACCCGAAAAACCAATACCCTAAGAAAAACAGGGCGGGTGCTGGGTCTCCCAATTGGAGCTAGAAGAAAAGGAATTTACGGTAAGTAAACAAAATTCCCTTCTTCTTTTTCGCTCCTAATTGGGAGACCCAGACAATTGGGACGTCCAAAAGCAGTCCCTGGGTGGGTAAAAGAATACCTCGTGATAGGGCTGTCAAGCAGCCCTTTCTTACAGGTGGGCCACCGCCGCCTGAAGGACTTGTCTACCTAGGCTGGCATCTGCCGAAGCGTAGGTATGCACCTGATAATGCTTGGTAAAAGTGTGCAGACTCGACCAGGTAGCCGCCTGGCACACCTGCTGAGCCGTAGCCTGATGCCGTAATGCCCAGGACGCACCTACGGCTCTGGTAGAATGGGCCTTCAGTCCAGAAGGAATCGGAAGCACAGCAGAACGGTAGGCGTGAAGAATTGGTTCCTTGATCCACCGCGCAAGGGTGGATTTGGAAGCTTGCGACCCTTTATGCTGACCAGCGACCAGGATAAAGAGTGCATCCGAACGGCGCAGAGGCGCCGTGCGGGAAATGTAGATCCTGAGTGCCCTCACCAGGTCCAACAGATGTAAACCCTTTTCAAAATGGTGAACTGGATGCGGACACAAAGATGGTAAAGTGATATCCTGATTGAGATGAAAGGAAGATACCACCTTGGGAAGAAATTCTGGAATTGGACGCAGAACTACCTTGTCTTGGTGAAACACCAGGAAGGGAGATTTGCAAGATAACGCCGCCAGCTCTGACACTCTCCGAAGAGACGTGACCGCCACTAGAAAAGCCACTTTCTGAGAAAGCCGAGAAAAGGAAATCTCTTTCATAGGCTCGAAAGGCGGCTTCTGGAGAGCAATTAGAACCTTGTTCAGATCCCAGGGTTCCAATGGCCGCTTGTAAGGGGGAACAATATGACAAACCCCTTGCATGAACGTGCGTACTTTAGGAAGTCGCGCCAGGCGTTTCTGAAAAAATACGGATAGCGCGGAGACTTGACCTTTAAGAGAGCTAAGCGACAAACCTTTTTCCAACCCAGACTGCAGGAAGGAAAGAAAAGTAGGCAATGCAAATGGCCAGGGAGAAACTCCCTGAGCAGAGCACCACGATAGGAATATCTTCCACGTCCTGTGGTAGATTTTGGCGGAGGATGGTTTCCTAGCCTGTCTCATGGTGGCAACAACTTCATGAGATAAACCTGAGGTCCCTAGGATCCAGGACTCAATGGCCACACAGTCAGGTTCAGGGCCGCAGAATTCAGATGGAAAAGAAGGGAATTTTGTTTACTTACCGTAAATTCCTTTTCTTCTAGCTCCAATTGGGAGACCCAGACAGTGGGTGTATAGCTACTGCCTCTGGAGGCCGCACAAAGAACTACACTTAAAAGTGTAAGGCCCCTCCCCTTCTGGCTATACACCCTCCCGTAGGAGTACGGATTCCTCAGTTTTAGTACCAAAGCAAGAAGGAGGAAAGCCAATAACAGTTTCAAAAACAAATTCAATCCGATAACAAGATCGGAGAACTTAAGAAACAACATGAACAACATGTGCACCCGAAAAACGAAACCCTAAGAACAAATAGGGCGGGTGCTGGGTCTCCCAATTGGAGCTAGAAGAAAAGGAATTTACGGTAAGTAAACAAAATTCCCTTCTTCTTTTTCGCTCCTAATTGGGAGACCCAGACAGTGGGACGTCCAAAAGCAGTCCCTGGGTGGGTAAAAAGATACCACATGAACGGGCTGTCAGACAGCCTCTTCCTACAGGTGGGCCACCGCCGCCTGAAGGACCTGTCTACCTAGGCTGGCATCTGCCGAAGCGTAGGTATGCACTTGATAGTGTTTGGTAAACGTGTGCAGACTCGACCAGGTAGCCGCCTGGCACACTTGCTGAGCCGTAGCCTGATGCCGCAATGCCCAGGACGCACCCACGGCTCTGGTAGAATGGGCCTTCAGTCCAGATGGAATCGGAAGCCCAGCAGAACGGTATGTGTGAAGAATTGGTTCCTTGATCCACCGCGCCAGGGTGGATTTGGAAGCTTGCGATCCCTTATGCTGACCAGCGACTAGGACAAAGAGCGCATCAGAACGGCGTAGAGACGCCGTGCGAGAAATGTAAATCCTGAGTGCTCTCACCAGGTCCAACAGATGTAAACCCTTTTCAAATTGGTGAACTGGATGCGGACACAAAGATGGCAAAGTGATATCCTGATTGAGATGAAAGGAAGAAACCACCTTGGGAGAAAACTCTGGAATTGGACGCAGTACTACCTTGTCTTGGTGAAACACCAGGAAGGGAGATTTGCAAGATAACGCCGCTAGCTCGGACACTCTTCGAAGAGACGTGACCGCCACAAGAAAAACTACCTTTTGTGAAAGCCGAGAAAGGGAAACCTCTTTCAAAGGCTCGAAAGGCGGCTTCTGGAGAGCAATGAGAACCTTGTTCAGATCCCAGGGTTCCAATGGCCGTCTGTAAGGAGGAACGATATGACAAACTCCTTGGAGAAACGTGCGTACTTTAGAAAGCCGTGCCAAGCGCTTCTGAAAGAATACGGATAGCGCGGAGACTTGACCCTTAAGAGAGCTAAGCGACAAACCTTTTTCCAACCCAGACTGCAGGAAGGAAAGAAAAATTGGCAATGCAAATGGCCAGGGAGAAAACCCTTGAGCCAAGCACCACGCTAAGAATATCTTCCACGTCCTGTGATAGATCTTAGCTGAGGATGGTTTTCTAGCCTGTCTCATTGTGGCAACAACTTCATGAGATAAACCTGAGGCCGCTAGGATCCAGGACTCAATGGCCACACAGTCAGGTTCAGGGCCGCAGAATTCAGATGGAAAAACGGCCCTTGAGACAGCAAATCTGGACGGTCTGGTAGTGTCCACGGTTGGCCTACCGTGAGATGCCACAGATCCGGGTACCACGACCTTCTTGGCCAATCTGGAGCGACGAGTATGGCTCGATGGCAGTCGGACCTGATTTTCCGGAGAACTCTGGGTAACAATGCTAGAGGTGGGAACACATAGGGGAGTCGGAATTGCGACAAATCCTGAACCAAGGCGTCTGCCGCCAGTGCTCGGTGATCGTGAGACCGTGCCATGAAAACTGGGACCTTGTTGTTGTGCCGTGACGCCATCAGATCGACGTCCGGCGTCCCCCAGCGGCAACAGATCTGCTGAAACACGTCCGGGTGAAGGGACCATTCTCCTGCGTCCATGCCCTGGCGACTGAGAAAGTCTGCTTCCCAGTTTTCCACGCCTGGGATGTGAACTGCGGATATGGTGGACGCTCTGCTTTCCACCCACGTCAAAATCCGCTGGACTTCTTGAAAAGCTTGGCGACTGCGTGTTCCCCCTTGGTGGTTGATGTACGCCACCGCCGTGGAATTGTCCGACTGAATCCGAATCTGCTTGCCTTCCAGCCATTGTTGGAAGGCTCGCAGGGCAAGATAGATTGCTCTGATTTCCAGAACATTGATCTGCAGGGTGGACTCTTCCTGAGTCCACGTCCCCTGAGCCCTGTGGTGGAGAAACACCGCTCCCCACCCTGATAGGCTCGCATCCGTCGTGACCACTGCCCAGGACGGGGGAAGGAACGACTTTCCCTGTGACAATGAGGTGGGGAGAAGCCACCAACGCAGAGAGTCCTTGGCAGTCTGAGAGAGGGAGACAGTCCTGTCGAGGGACGTCGATTTCCCATCCCATTGGCGGAGAATGTCCCATTGTAGAGGGCGCAGATGAAACTGCGCGAACGGGACTGCCTCCATTGCTGCTACCATCTTTCCTAGGAAATGCATGAGGCGCCTCAGTGAGTGCGACTGGCTCTGAAGGAGAGATTGCACTCCAGTCCGTAGCGAGCACTGCTTGTCCAGTGGAAGCTTCACTATCGCTGAGAGAGTATGAAACTCCATGCCAAGATAAGTCAGAGATTGGGTCGGGGTTAGATGAGACTTTGGAAAGTTGATAATCCACCCGAAACTCTGGAGAGTGTCTAGTGCCACCTTCAGACTGTGCTGGCATGCCTCTTGAGAGGGTGCCTTTATAAGCAGGTCGTCTAGATACGGGATGACCGAGTGACCCTGCGAGTGCAGAACAGCTACTACTGCTGCCATGACTTTGGTGAAGACCCGGGGGGCTGTTGCCAGACCGAAAGGTAACGCTACGAACTGCAGGTGTTCGTCGTGTATGACGAAGCGTAGGAAACGCTGATGCTCTGGTGCAATCGGCACGTGGAGATACGCATCTTTGATATCTATTGATGCTAGAAAATCTCCTTGAGACATTGAGGCTATGACGGAGCGTAGGGATTCCATCCGGAACCTCCTGACTTTTACGTGTCTGTTGAGCAACTTTAGATCCAGGACGGGTCGATACGATCCGTCCTTTTTTGGGACCACAAACAGATTGGAGTAAAAACCGTGACCTTGTTCCTGAAGAGGGACGGAGGTCACCACTCCTTCCGCCTTTAGAGCGGCCACCGCCTGCAACAGAGCATCGGCTCGGTCTGGTGGTGGAGAAGTTCTGAAGAAACGAGTTGGCGGACGAGAACTGAACTCTATCCTGTACCCGTGAGACAGAATATCCCTCACCCAACGGTCTTTGACGCGTGACAGCCAAATGTCGCCAAAGTGGGAAAGCCTCCCACCGACCGCGGGTGTGGGAATCGGAGACTGCAAGTCAGGAGGACGCCGTCTTGGCAACGGTTCCTCCGGCTGTCCTTTTTGGGCGTGACTGAGACCTCCAAGAATCTGAGCGTCTCTGGTCTTTTTGAGTCTTTTTTGACGAGGCGAATTGGGACCTGCCCGGTCCTCGAAAGGACCGATAACCAGACTGACCCCTCCTCTGTTGGGGTTTGTTTTGTCTGTGTTGCGGTAAGGATGAGTCCTTACCCTTGGAGTGTTTGATGATTTCATCCAAACGCTCTCCAAACAATCGGTCACGAGAAAAAGGCAAATTGGTTAAGCACTTCTTGGAATGAGAATCTGCTTTCCAATGTCTCAACCACAGGGCCCTACGCAAAACAACGGAGTTGGCTGACGCCACTGCCGTGCGGCTTGTAGCGTCAAGAACAGCATTAATCGCGTACGACGCGAATGCCGCCATTTGCGAGGTCAATGGTGCTACCTGCGGGGCAAATGCACGTGTGACTGAGTCGACTTGCGCAAGCCCGGCTGAGATAGCTTGGAGTGCCCATACGGCCGCAAAAGATGGCGCTAACGACGCTCCAATCGCTTCATAGATGGATTTCAGCCAGAGCTCCATCTGCCTGTCAGTGGCATCTTTAAGTGCCGCTCCATCTTCAACTGCAACCAAGGATCTAGCTGCAAGCCTGGAAATTGGAGGATCCACTTTTGGACACTGGGTCCAACCCTTGACCACCTCAGGGGGAAAAGGATAGCGTGTATCTTTAAGCCGTTTAGAAAAACGCCTTTCAGGATAAGCGTGGGGTTTCTGGATTGCGTCTCTAAAGTCAGCGTGGTCCAGAAAAGTGCTTAATGTACGCTTAGGGTATCTGAAATGGATTCTCTCGTGCTGCGAAGCTGACTCCTCTACAAGAGGAGCTGGTGGGGAAATATTTAACATCTTATTGATGTTAAATATAAGATCATTAACTATGGCGTCACCATCTGGTGTATCCAGATTGAGAGCGGTCCCAGGATCAGAATCCTGATCAGTTACGTCCGCCTCATCACCCATAGATTCATCTCGCTGGGATCCTGACCATTGAGATGAATGTGAAGGCCCGTCATAGCGAGCCCGCTTAGGCTGCCCGGGGCCATCGTCCGAGTCAGAGTCTTCACCCTGAGGTGTATGTGCCCGTCCCGGAGCTTGGAGGTAATTCAGCTGAGGGGGACCAGGGGGCAATGATTGCACAGTGTCCGTGGCCTGAAGTACAGGCCTAGCTCGCAATGTGTCAAGAATTTGTGACATAGTGAGAGACATTCTGTCAGCAAAAGCTGCAAACTCAGTTCCTGTCACCTGGACAGCATTCACAGGTGGTACACCCTGGGTCACGTCCAGCAGAGGTCCCGACTGTGCAAGCGCCGCAGGGGCCGAGCACTGCACACAATGGGGGTCCGTGGAGCCTGCCGGTAGAAAAGTCCCACATGCGGTGCAGGAAGCATATAATGTCTGTGCCTTGGCACCCTTGCGTTTTACGGACGACATGCTGCTGGCTCTCTGCAATGTGAGAGAGTCTATAGCCAAAGGGCGACCAGCGCTATGCAATACAAAGTATTTGTAGAAACAAAATACTAAGAATACTACTGGCACAAGAGGGGGTGAGCCCTGAGGGCTGCTTACCGCCCGCTGAATAGCGGGTAAGAGGCGCAGAATTCCTTGTCTGGGTCTCCCCGGCTCCCCTCTGCAGCTCAGCGTGTCAGCAGGAATGGCTGCCGGCGTCTGTGGAGAGGGGCAGTCCGTGGGAGTTCCTAAACAAAAGTGCGGGAAACAGTGTCCCCTCTGTGCCTATTGTGAGGGCTGGAGTATGTAAAAACGACTCCAGCCCTCGGCGCTGATGCACTGACCAGCGTCCCGCCCCTCTCCTGACTGGCAGGTCTGGGGGCGGGAACGAACGGAAGCAGGCCGCAAAAGCCGGGGACTCGAGTTATCAGCGCGGCCGCCGTAAAAGCGCGGCCCGCGCTGAAGTCCCCGGCGCACCACAAGTGCCAGCCGCGCCGCAGTCCCAGCGGCCGGCGCGACCGATTCCCAGAAGTGTGCCTGCTTCAGCGAAGCTGAATGAGGCCATGGCACAAGCGCCGCAGCGCTGATGTCCCCGGCGCACTACAACACCCAGCATGCTGCGGTGTGAGCGCCAAATGCACGGGGACACAGAGTACCTTGAGGAAGCAGGGCCATGTCCCTGATGTACTCCGCTCCATCCAGCATCTTCTCCAGGGGCTGTAGATGGAGCACGGTCTCAGTGCCTGGAGACCAGTAAATCCCACTTCACCCAGAGCCCTGTAAAAAGGGATGGGGAAGGAATCAGCATGTGGGCTCCTGCCGCCGTACCCGCAATGGGTACCTCAACCTTACAAACACCTCCGACATACAGTGGGGTGAGAAGGGAGCATGCTGGGAGCCCTGTATGGGCCCTCTTTTCTTCCATCCGACATAGTCAGCAGCTGCTGCTGACTAAAAACAATGGAGCTATGCGTGCGTGTCTGACCTCCTTCGCACAAAGCTAAAACTGAGGAATCCGTACTCCTACGGGAGGGTGTATAGCCAGAAGGGGAGGGGCCTTACACTTTTAAGTGTAGTTCTTTGTGCGGCCTCCAGAGGCAGTAGCTATACACCCACTGTCTGGGTCTCCCAATTAGGAGCGAAAAAGAAACGGCCCTTGAGACAGCAGGTCTGGACGGTCTGGTAGCGCCCACGGTTGGCCTACCGTGAGATGCCACAGATCCGGGTACCACGACCTCCTTGGCCAGTCTGGAGCGACGAGAATGGCGCGGCGGCAGTCGGACCTGATTTTGCGGAGCACTCTGGGCAACAATGCCAGAGGTGGGAAAACATAAGGTAGCCGGAACTGCGACCAATCTTGAACTAGGGCGTCTGCCGCCAGAGCTCGGTGATCGTGAGACCGTGCCATGAAAACCGGAGCTTTGTTGTTGTGCCGTGACGCCATCAGGTCGACGTCCGGCGTCCCCCAGCGGCGACAGATCTCCTGAAACACGTCCGGGTGGAGGGACCATTCCCCTGCGTCCATGCCCTGGTGACTGAGAAAGTCTGCTTCCCAGTTTTCCACGCCTGGTATGTGAACTGCGGATATGGTGGATGCTGTGTTCTCCACCCACGTTAGAATCCGCCGGACTTCCTGGAAGGCTTGCCGACTGCGTGTTCCCCCTTGGTGGTTGATGTACGCCACCGCTGTGGAATTGTCCGACTGAATCCGGATCTGCTTGCCTTCCAGCCACTGTTGGAAGGCTCGCAGGGCAAGATAGACTGCTCTGATTTCCAGAACATTGATCTGAAGGGTGGACTCTTTCTGAGTCCACGTACCCTGAGCCCTGTGGTGAAGAAACACTGCTCCCCACCCTGATAGGCTCGCATCTGTCGTGACCACCGCCCAGGATGGGGGTAGAAACGACCTTCCTGTTGACAATGAGGTGGGAAGAAGCCACCACCGGAGAGAGTCCTTGGCTGTCTGAGAGAGGGAGACGTCTCTGTCGAGGGACGTCGATTTCCCGTCCCATTGGCGGAGAATGTCCCATTGTAGGGGGCGCAGATGAAACTGCGCGAAAGGGACCGCTTCCATTGCTGCCACCATTTTCCCTAGGAAATGCATGAGGCGCCTCAAGGAGTGCGACTGGCTCTGAAGGAGAGATTGCACCCCTGTCTGCAGCGAGCACTGCTTGTCTAGTGGAAGTTTCACTATCGCTGAGAGAGTATGAAACTCCATGCCAAGATATGTTAGTGATTGGGTCGGGGTTAGATTTGACTTTGAAAAGTTGATAATCCACCCGAACCTCTGGAGAGTCTTCAGTGCCACGTTCAGACTGTGTTGGCATGCCTCTTGAGAGGGTGCCTTTATCAGTAGATCGTCCAGATACGGGATCACAGAGTGACCCTGCGAGTGCAGGACTGCTACTACTGCTGCCATGACCTTGGTGAAGACCCGAGGGGCTGTTGCCAGCCCGAAAGGTAGCGCTACGAACTGCAGGTGTTCGCTTCCTATAACGAAGCGTAGAAAACGCTGATGCTCTGGCGCAATCGGCACGTGGAGATAAGCATCCTTGATGTCTATTGATGCTAGGAAATCTCCTTGAGACATTGAGTCATGAGGAAGCCGTCTTGGTAACGGTTCTTCCTGCTGGCTTTTTTGGGCGTGATTGAGTCCGCCAAGAATCTGAGCCTCTCTGATCCTTTTGAGTCCTCTTGGACGAGGAGAATTGGGACCTACCTGAGCCTCGAAAGGACCGAAAACTAGACTGACCCCTCCTTTGTTGGGGTTTGTTTTGTCTGTGTTGAGGTAAGGATGAATCCTTACCCTTGGAGTGTTTAATGATTTCATCCAAACGCTCACCAAACAGTCGGTCACGAGAAAAAGGCAAACTGGTTAAGCACTTTTTGGAAGCAGAATCTGCCTTCCATTCTCTCAACCACAGGGCTCTGCGTAAAACCACGGAGTTGGCTGACGCCACCGCCGTACGGCTCGTAGAGTCTAGGACAGCATTAATCGCGTAAGACGCGAATGCAGACATCTGAGAGGTCAATGGTGCCACCTGCGGAGCAGATGTACGTGTGACCGTGTCAATCTGTGTAAGACCAGCTGAAATAGCTTGGAGTGCCCATACGGCTGCGAATGCTGGCGCCAACGACGCTCCAATAGCTTCATAGATGGATTTCAACCAGAGCTCCATCTGTCTATCGGTGGCATCTTTAAGTGCCGCTCCATCTTCTACTGCAACTAAGGATCTAGCCGCAAGCCTGGAGATTGGAGGATCCACCTTGGGACACTGGGTCCAGCCCTTGACAACGTCAGGGGGGAAAGGATAGCGTGTATCTTTAAGCCTTTTGGAAAACCGCTTATCAGGATAAGCGTGGTGTTTCTGGATTGCGTCTCTAAAGTCAGCGTGGTCCAGAAAAGAGCTTAATTTACGCTTGGGATATCTGAAATGGAATTTCTCCTGCTGTGAAGCTGACTCCTCCGCAGAAGGAGCTGGCGGAGAAATATCTAACATCTTATTGATGGACGCTATAAGATCATTCACTATGGCGTCACCATCCGGTGTATCTAGATTGAGAGCGGTCCCAGGATCAGAATCCTGATCAGTTACATCCGCCTCATCACACATAGATTCATCCCGCTGGGATCCTGACCATTGAGACGAAGTTGAGGGCCCCTGATAGCGAGCCCGTTTAGGTTGTCTGGGACTGTCGTCCGAGTCAGAGTCGTCACCCTGGGGTGCGTGTGACACCCCTGGAGCACGGAAGTGTTCCAGCTGAGGGGGACCAGGGAGCAATGATTCAACCGTGTCCCTGGTCTGAGTAACTGGTCTAGACTGTAATGTTTCAAGAATTTTAGACATAGTCATAGACAATCTGTCAGCAAAAGCTGCAAACTCTGTTCCTGTCACCTGGACAGCATTCACAGGTGGTACCCCCTGGGTCACGTCTAGCAGAGGCCCCGGCTGTGGAAGTGTCACAGGGGCCGAGCACTGCACACAATGGGGGTCAGCGGAACCTGCCGGTAGAGCAGCCCCACATGCGGTACAGGGAGCATATAACGTCTGTGCCTTGGCACCCTTGCGTTTTGCGGACGACATGCTGTTGCCTCCTTGTAATCTAGGAGGGTATATAGCCGAGAAAAAACACCAGCGACCGCACAGTGCAAAGTATTTGCAAACACAAAATACCAAGTACACAAACGGCACAAGTGGGGGTGAGCCCTTGAGGGCTGCTTACCGCCCGCTGACCAGCGGGTATGAGGCCGTAGAATCCCGTGTCTGGGTCTCCCAGTCTTCCCTCTGCAGCTCAGCGTGCAGGCAGGAATGGCTGCCGGCGTTGTGTGCAGAGGGGCGGACCGTGGGCGTGCCCAAACAAAAGTGCGGGAAACTGCGTCCCCCTGTGCCTAGTGTGAGGGCTGGAGTATGTAAAAAAAACTCCAGCCCTCAGCGCTGATGCTCTATACAGCGTCCCGCCCTCCTCCTGACTGGCAGGTGCGGAGGCGGGAACGAGACAAACTAGGCCGCAAAAGCCGGGGACTGTAGTAATAAGCGCGGCCGTGATATATGCACGGCCAGCGCGGAAGTCCCCGGCGCACCACAAGTCACAGCAGTGTCGCAGTGCGACTGACCCCAGCGGCCTGGCGCGACCGTTCGCCCTAGTCTACCCACTCAGCTGAGCTGTAGTGAGGAAATGGCACAAGCGCAGCAGCGCTGATGTCCTCGGCGCACTAACACACCCAGCAATGCTGCGGTGTGCGCGCGTATGCACGGGGACACAGAGTACCTTGACGGAGCAGGGCCCTGTCCCTGACGATACTCTGCTCCATATCCAGCGGCTTCTCCAGGAGCTGCGGATGGAGCACGGTCTCAGTGCCTGGAGACCGGTAAAATCCCACTTCACCCAGAGCCCTAATGGGGATGGGGAAGGATGCAGCATGTGGGCTCCAGCCTCCGTACCCGCAATGGGTACCTCAACCTTAACAACACCGCCGACAAAGAGTGGGGTGAGAAGGGAGCATGCTGGGGACCCTGTATGGGCCCTCTTTTCTTCCATCCGACATAGTCAGCAGCTGCTGCTGACTAAACAGTGGAGCTATGCGTGCGTGTCTGACCTCCTTCGCACAAAGCAAAAACTGAGGGACCCGTGCTCCCACGGGAGGGTGTATAGCCAGAAGGGGAGGGGCCTTACACTTTTAAGTGTAGTACTTTGTGCGGCCTCCGGAGGCAGTAGCTATACACCCAATTGTCTGGGTCTCCCAATTAGGAGCGAAAAAGAAAAACGTATTGCGCGTACGTTTGGGGAACCGAAACTGGTGTTTCTCCTGCTGAGACGCCGACTCCTCTACAGGAGGAGGCGGGGGGGAGAGATCCAACACCTGGTTGATGGACGAGATAAGATCACTTACTAAGGCGTCCCCCTCAGGTGTATCAAGGTAAAGAGCGAAGTCAGGGTCAGAGCCCTGAGCTCCCACGTCCGCCTCGTCTTCCTGAGAGTCCTCCGAGCAGCGTGAGGAAGACGGGGAAGAGTCCCAGCGAGACCGCTTAGCCGGTCTGGGACTGCGGTCCGGGCAGGAGTCCTCCGCCTGAGACCTAGGGGCCAACCTGGGAGCGCGCTGCGGCGCGGACCGAGAGGGGCCTGGAGGAGACAAGCTAACAGGGGCCGGGGCCTGTGGAAGGTCCGGTCTGGACTGCAATGCCTCAAGTAGTTTAGAAAACCATTTGTCCATAGACAGTGCAATGGATTGGGAAAGTGACAGAGAGTTTCTCAGCAAAAGAGGCCAACACCGGTGACTCTGTCCCTGCAGCCTGCTCAGGGGGAGCAGGGGGGTCTACACGAGCCGAGGGGCCCACCAGTGCCCGAGGCTCCGGCTGAGCAAGCGAGGCAGGAGTCGAGCATTACTCACAGTGAGGGTAGGTGGAACCCGCAGGTAACATAGCCCCACAAGAGGTACAGGCCGCGAAAAAAACCTGTGCCTTAGTAGCTTTGCTCCTTGTGGACGACATGCTGTTGTCTCCTAGGAGAGTGACCACCGAGGGTATATGGGAAAAAGGGTATACAGCCTGACTGAACAGATATATATATCTATTATATATATATATATGTATCTATTCCGGCACCCTAGGGGGACCAGCACCAGGTGACCGGTGTGGCTTACCGACCGCTAACGAGCGGAGTGTGTCCTCCAGATTCCCTGTCGTGGATCCCCCGGAGCTGCACAGCTGTTCACTGAGAAGCATCCACCGGCAGAATGCCAGAAAATGGCCGCCGGAGCTCTCAGGGGAGGAGTGGGGCCGGGGCGGCGCCAGCAAAGAGCGGGAATCTGGGGTCCCCACAGTGGTCAGTGAGGGGGGAGGAAGACATGCAGGATGCTCCAGCCCTCACATCCGACGTCATGTCGGTAATCCCGCCCTTACCCCTGACAGGCAGGCCCGGGGGCGGGATTTTCGCGACTAGGCCGCGGTGAAGCCGGGGACTAAATTTGAGGCCGCGCCCGACAAGCAGACACGGTCGGCGCGGAAGTCCACCGGCCTCCTCAATTTCACAACTACCGCGGCTTCCGGGAAGAAGGTGCGCTCCCTGCACAGTCCCCTATGGGGACACAGAGTACCTTTAAGTTGCAGGGCCCGGTCCCTGAGGTTGCAGAGGCTCCGGTCCGGCAGGTTCCACCAGGGGCTGCGGATGGAGCACGGTCCCAGCAAATGGATGACCGCTCTGGATCCCACTTCTCCCAGAGCCGCATAAGGGATGGTGAAGGAGACGGCATGTGGCTCCAGCCTCCGTACCCGCAATGGGTAGCTCAACCTTAACAACACCGCCGACATAGTGGGGTGAGAAGGGAACATGCCGGGGGCCCCGTGGGGGCCCTCTTTTCTTCCAACCGACATAACTAAGTATGAGAATGCATGAGTGGATGTGTGCCTCCTTCCATACAAAGCATAAAACTGAGGAGCCCGTGGTCCATGGGAGGGTGTATAGGCAGAGGGGAGGGGTTACACTTTTTAAAGTGTAATACTTTGTGTGGCCTCCAGAGGCAGAAGCTATACACCCTAATTGTCTGGGTCTCCCAATGGAGCGACAAAGAAATTCCCCTTTTCAAGCGACCCCCAGGGTCACAGAACCGGGCAATGGCCACCCGTGACACTTCCCAGTAAATACAAGGCCCGGGACCGAGTACCCCAAGGCCCTGGGGCGAGTCACAGGTGGGTAGGAGGTGGCTTTCAGGGCGCCCATCCAGTAGTCGCAGAATGCTAACGTGGCCGCTCCACCCACGTCCTGAGAATGTATTTGCTCTAGTTATCATCCAATCCAAAGGCAAAACTATCATGTACTATTGGATAGAGGGGTATTTGGATACTGAGGCCATGTACAACTCCAACCCCTATAGCGGCGTCCCTGAGTATGACTGTCTATCAGCAGAAGACGTTCAGTGCCTGGTCCCATTGCACTCGTAAAGTCTGTCTATAAAGGTGTATGTCACTGCTTCAAAGTATATGACATGTCAGTGAAGCAACCTGGAGCCTAAGGCTATGTGCGCACGCTGCGTTTTTTACCGCGTTTTTTGCAGTGCATTATTGTGCGGCTTTGGGCTCAAAACTGCATGACTTTGCTTCCCCAGCAAAGCCTATGACATTTCATTTGTGTTGTCCGCACACTGCAGTTTTGTTTTGCTGCGTTTTTGTGCAGAGAAAAAAAAATGAGCATGTCAATTCTTTACTGTGTTTTCCCACCCAACCAATGCATTTGAAAAACGCAACAAAACGCAGCCAAAAACGCGGTAACATGCAGTGAGTTTTTGCCTCGGGTGCGTTTTTAGCACCAAAAAATGCACAGAGATGCAGTATTTAAAAAAAAAGCAATGTGCGCACATAGCCTTATACTGTACCTCTGGGCCACTGCCGATAGCTTCATGCACTTCGCTGGTCCAGAACATCTGCGAGGCACAGAGCACCACCTGTCCCGGCCATTCTCTGACCCAGTCTTTTCTTGCAGTCTCAGGGTATGCCTATTAAAAAAGTTAAATTGCAATGAAAAAAAATTCAAGAGAAAGACAATCTTATAGGCGTTACCTGGTAAATGCACTTTGTACCCTTTGCAATGTCACCCTAAGAAGATTTCTATTGTAAGGGCTGCATATCCATCATCCACTGCTGCCAAATCATAAGAGATCCTGTAGAAATACTACATTAGCTCCCATGTTTGTTTTTGGTCTCTAGGTAGACTCTTCTTACCATTCGTGACCGAGCGATAACATCATGCACGCTCCTTAGCATGACGTCTTCCACTTGGATGAGCCACTTCTCCACCGCCCCCCGGGCCTCGGAGGTGGAGATGGTCTGGATCAGCTCCACACGCTCCCCCTCGGTGCTGTACATGGATTTGATATCCAGGTTAGGAAGGAACTCCAGCTTTGCGATCCCCTCAAAGCATTTCTTTAGATGTGGCTGGACCCGCAGAGGATCTTTAGTCTCAGAGAGAATCTCCAGCATTTCATCATTGGACAGGAAGAAAAAGCTACAAAAAAAATACACAATATGATAAAAACGTAATTAATTTTGGTGGAACTGAACGACTAATGTGTATGGTATTATTGCGACTTTTTCTAGAACATTTAGGCATGTTAATCCTAAAAAGCCAAGGTAAGCATGCATGTGTATTGGGGAGAGGACAGCAGGGACATATTTTTGGGCCACTCTAAGGGGCACTTTGCACACTGACATCGCAGCTGCGATGTTGGTGGGGTCAAATCGAAAGTGACGCACATATCGTAGTGTGTAAATCCTTTTTGATACGATTAACGAGCGCAAAAACGTCCAAATCGTATCATCGGTGTAGCGTCGGTCATTTCCATAATTTCGGAAGGACCGATGTTACGATGTTGTTCTTCGTTCCTGCGGCAGCACACATCGCTGTGTGTGAAGCCGCAGGAGCGAGGAACATCACTTTAGGCTGCTTTCACACTACATTTTTTTAACATCCGTCATGAACGTTTTTTTAACGCAAAAACGGATCCAGTGCAAATGCGTTTTCATTTCAATGCATTTGCAATGGACTAGCGTCAACATGCGTTCACATGCGTTTGCGTGCGGTATAGCGAGGATCCAGCGACTTGCAGTTTTTTAACATTTTTCAAAAACGCTACTTGTAGCGTTTTTGAGCTGCGTCCAAATACTGCAAATTGCTGGATCCTGACTATACTGCACACAAATGCATGTGAACGCTGGCATGCTGATAGACAGGATCCTGCTTGCTCTACTGAGCATGCCCAGAAACCAGCCTCGGGTGATCAATCCCTCTCTCACCCTCCCTCTCTGTCTCTCTCCGCCTCCCTCTCGCCCCCTCCCTCTCTGTTTCCCTCTCGCCCCCTCCCTCTCGCCCCCCTACCTCTCTGTCTCACTCCCCCCCCGCCTGAGAGCTGCGGACACTCGTAACCAAGATTGATGTTTACGTTGGTTACGTGTGCAGGGAGCAGGGAGCCCGGCTCCTAGCACCTGCGGATGCTCGTAACCAACGTAAATATCAGGTATCCAAGCAAGTTACCCGATGTTTACCTTGGTTACGAGCCTCTGCAGCTGTCAGAAGCCGGCTCCCAGTTTATCACGTTCAGTTCCACTGACTCCCGATCACATGACTCCAATGCCCGCCCATAAACTTAAAGTGACAGGATCCTTCGTTTGCATGCGTTTTTTTGCTGTAAAAGCAGGATCCGCTTTTACAGCAAAAAAACGTTCATGACGCATGCTAAAAAAACGTAGTGTGAAAGCAGCCTTACCTGCGTCCTGCGGCTCACGCCGGCTATGCAGAAGGACAGAGGTGGGCGGGATGTTTACGTCCCGCTCATCTCTGCCCCTCCGCTTCTATTGGCTGCCTGCCGTGTGACGCCGCACGGCCCGCCCCCTTAATAAGGAGACGGGTCGTCGGCCAGAGAGACGTCGCAGGGCAGGTGAGTGCATGTGAAGCTGCTGTAGCGATAATGTTCGCTACGGCAGCTATCACCATGATATCGCAGCTGCGACGGGGGCGGGGACTATCGCGCTCGGCATCGCAAGCATCGGCTTGCGATGTCGTAGTGTGCAAAGTGCCCCTAAAAGGTCCCCATACACAATAGATGAAAATAGGTCAAATCTTAGGATTGCAGCAGTGGCATACCAACTGATGTGTATGGGGCTTCCTGATTCTCCCCCGTCAAATAATGTCAGGGCCAGATGGATCGGGCAGTTCAATGACGGATCCTTTGGTATTCAGAGTAGTTACCAGCTCCCGGAGGAGTCTGGTAGCGGCTTTCTCCACTCTCCCCATTGAAAACACATGTATGGGGGAGTCAGGAGAGATAGCGGTCTGCTAAATAGTCATTCAGACGACAGATATCTCATACGTGTGGCCAGTGTAAACAGGTCTATCCACCTTTGATTTTTTATTTAACTACGTCTATGTG
This sequence comes from Anomaloglossus baeobatrachus, assembly GCF_048569485.1. Lineage (NCBI taxonomy): Eukaryota > Metazoa > Chordata > Amphibia > Anura > Aromobatidae > Anomaloglossus > Anomaloglossus baeobatrachus. The sequence goes on from NC_134360.1 coordinate 15,917,554, forward strand.
TGGCTAAAAATCATTACTGCAATTCAGTTTTAGTAAAAATGTTGCACCGCTAATTTACAAGCTCTTTGTTTCCGGTACTTTCAACTTTGATGTGGTCACAAATCAGCTGTAAAGAGCTCAAAATCACAGATAAAAAAGGCAACATGGAAGTCAACAATAGCCAGAGGCTACAGAAGGAAAACTTAAATAAGAAGAAAACAAAAAGTCTACAAAAGGTGGAGGAGCCATTTACGCAGTTTGTAGCATAATGGCTTTCATGTAACTTGGCAATAAGTGGAAGGCCTGTACCGTGGGAAAAAAAGCCTCTTCTTCTCCAGATAGGCGTTCAGACCCTTCATGATTTTATCCAGAAGCACATTGCTGTCCTGAAGCTTCTCCAGAAGTCCGGTCAGAGATGTTGCACTTAAAACCTAAATCAAAGAAGATGGTCAATAAGAAAGCTACAAGGATACGGCTACACAGACAGAAAAAAGACACGGTCATCCAGTATTGTACCAATAGTTCATATAAAGAATAATAGAACCTATATGGATACTGTAATTTTGGCAGTACAGAGTCTATGTAGCGCCAGCGTCCTTGCACTACTCGTCCTCCTCCCTGCAGTGTCTCTGACTCACCAGCCGCAGCCGGCCCGCACTGCCCTGCCTAGCTTCCCCGTAGTCCTCCACATGGGCTCCTCTGTTTCCCCCTCCTGGGGCCTGTGCACACCGCACAGGCCCAAGGAATGCTCCTAAATTGTGCATGCGCACTGCTGGCCTTCACTTAAAGGGCCAGTGTGCCATTTCCAGGATTTGCCTCCCAGCCTATTGCTGAGGAGCACTGGGTACTTAAGGCACTCTCCTACTAGGGAAAGTGCCTGAGCAACATGGTTAGTTAGAGTACAGTTGATTAGCTAACTAATTGTCAGGCCCCTGTGTCCGTGCCAGTGTATATTTCCTCTACCCCTGCCCTGCTGGTACACTGGAGTCTGTGCATCCGGCCTCGATATCTGCCTCAGCTTTCCTGGAGGTTCCTGTCTATCCTAGTGACTGTACCTGTCCGTGCCATTTACCTGACCTGTCCCGGTGGTCCCTGTCTATGCTAGTGACTGTACCTGTCCGCACCTGGTTGTGCCATCTGCCTCAGCCGTCCCGGTGGTTCCTGTCTACACTAGAGACTCTGCCTGTTTGCACCTGTGCCCATCCTTGCCCTGGGGGTCAGCTGCCACAGACCCAATGACTGCCCTAGGTGTGGCACCTGGCATCTGCTTTGCGGTGGGCACTTAGTTAAGCCCCTTCCACTAAAGGTTAAGCTTGGATCCCCCCGGTGGTCCAGTGGGTCCACTTCTGCTTGCCGCTTTAGCATCTTCAGTGGCGAGCATTACAGTCTAATAAATCGAGATCCATGTGATGGGTGTATCTGTCACTTGTAGTTCTCAATTTGGATACTTTCTATTCTCTAGATCAGGGCTCCCCAACTCCAGTCCTCAAGAACCACCAACTGTCATGTTTTCAGGGTTTCCTTAGTATCGTCCTGGTGATAATTCCATAAACCTAAATCCTGAAAACATGCACAGTTGGTGCTTCTTGAGGACTGGAGTTGGGGAACATTGGTCTGGACCATGTGGAGCTTCTAGATGAACACGGATTGTCGGATTACATTGACGCGGGATGCAAGATTACATTGAGTTCTTCTATCATTCCCTTTGTTGCTATGAAGCGTCCATTTACCTTCGGGTCTTTAACACAATGTTTCATGATCTCTCTCCAGTTTCGGTCCACAGTCTGGAATAACCTTCCTTCTTCAGGCATTTGCTGCATGATGTCCTCAGAAGAGAATATGGGGTCTAGATAGAGCCACTGGGCCTGCACCTTCAGCCATTCATCTATGGTCTCCTGGATCCTTATAAGTCGCTCCTCCCATTGCTTAAAGGAAAAGAGCAAAGAGGTAAAAAAGGGAATTTTGTTTACTTACCGTAAATTCCTTTTCTTCTAGCTCCTATTGGGAGACCCAGACAATTGGGTGTATAGCTTCTGCTTCCGGAGGCCTCACAAAGTATTACACTTTAAAAAGTGTAACCCCTCCCCTCTGCCTATACACCCTCCCGTGGATCACGGGCTCCTCAGTTTTGGTGCAAAAGCAGGAAGGAGAAAACTTATAAATTGGTCTAAGGTAAATTCAATCCGAAGGATGTTCGGAGAACTGAAGACCATGAACCAAAAGAACAAATCAACATTAACAACATGTGTACACAAAAAAAACAACAGCCCGAAGGGAACAGGGGCGGGTGCTGGGTCTCCCAATAGGAGCTAGAAGAAAAGGAATTTACGGTAAGTAAACAAAATTCCCTTCTTCTTTGTCGCTCCATTGGGAGACCCAGACAATTGGGACGTCCAAAAGCAGTCCCTGGGTGGGTAAAAGAATACCTCAATAAAAAGAGCCGAAAAAACGGCCCCCTCTTACAGGTGGGCAACCGCCGCCTGAAGGACTCGCCTACCTAGACTGGCGTCTGCCGAAGCATAGGTATGCACTTGATAGTGTTTCGTGAAAGTGTGCAGACTAGACCACGTAGCTGCCTGACACACCTGCTGAGCCGTAGCCCGGTGCCGCAATGCCCAGGACGCACCCACGGCTCTGGTAGAATGGGCTTTCAGCCCTGAAGGAAGCGGAAGCCCAGAAGAACGGTAGGCTTCGAGAATCGGTTCCTTGATCCACCGAGCCAAGGTTGACTTGGAAGCCTGCGAGCCCTTACGCTGGCCAGCGACAAGGACAAAGAGCGCATCTGAACGACGCAGGGGCGCCGTGCGAGACACGTAGAGCCGGAGTGCTCTCACAAGATCCAAAGAGTGCAAATCCTTTTCACACTGGTGAATTGGATTAGGGCAAAATGAAGGCAAGGAGATATCCTGATTGAGATGAAAAGGGGATACCACCTTAGGGAGAAATTCCGGGACCGGACGCAGAACCACCTTATCCTGGTGAAACACCAGGAAGGGGGCTTTGCATGACAGCGCTGCAAGCTCAGACACTCTCCGGAGTGATGTGACTGCCACTAGGAAGGCCACCTTCTGAGAAAGACGTGATAAAGAGACATCCCGCAGCGGCTGGAAAGGTGGTTTCTGAAGAGCCGTTAGCACCCTGTTAAGATCCCAGGGTTCCAGCGGACGCTTGTAAGGTGGGACTATGTGGCAAACTCCCTGCAGGAACGTGCGGACCTGCGGAAGCCTGGCTAGGCGCTTTTGAAAAAACACAGAGAGCGCCGATACTTGGCCCTTGAGAGAGCCAAGTGACAAACCCTTGTCCATTCCGGATTGAAGGAATGAAAGAAAAGTGGGTAAGGCAAAACGGCCATGGAGGAAAACCGTTATTAGCGCACCAGGATAGGAAGATTTGCCAAGACCTATAATAGATCTTGGCGGACGTAGGCTTCCTGGCCTGTCTCATGGTGGCAATGACATCCTGAGATAACCCTGAAGACGCTAGGAGCCAGGACTCAATGGCCACACAGTCAGGTTGAGGGCCACAGAATTCAGATGGAAAAACGGGCCTTGTGACAGCAAGTCTGGGCGGTCTGGAAGCGCCCACGGTTGACCCACCGTGAGATGCCACAGATCCGGGTACCACGACCGCCTCGGCCAGTCTGGAGCGACGAGAATGGCGCGACGGCAGTCGGACCTGATCTTGCGTAACACTTTGGGCAGCATCGCCAGAGGAGGAAACAAATAAGGCAGTCGAAACTGCGACCAATCCTGAACTAACGTGTCCGCCGCCAGAGCTCTGTGATCCTGAGACCGTGCCATGAATGCCGGGACTTTGTTGTTGTGCCGTGACGCCATGAGATCGACGTCCGGCGTTCCCCAGCGGCGACAGATCTCTCGAAACACGTCTGGGTGCAGAGACCATTCCCCCGCGTCCATGCCCTGACGACTGAGAAAATCTGCTTCCCAGTTTTCTACGCCCGGGATGTGAACTGCGGAGATGGTGGAAGCTGTGGCTTCCACCCACTGCAGAATCCGTCGGACTTCCTGGAAGGCTTGACGACTGCGAGTGCCGCCTTGGTGGTTGATGTATGCGACGGCAGTGGCGTTGTCCGACTGGATACGGATCTGCCTGCCCTCCAGCCACCGATGAAAAGCCAATAGGGCTAGATACACTGCCCTTATCTCCAGAATATTGATCTGAAGGGATGACTCTATCGGAGTCCAGGTTCCCTGAGCCCTGTGGTGGAGAAAAACCGCTCCCCACCCTGACAGGCTCGCGTCCGTGGTGACCACAGCCCAGGTTGGGGGTAGGAAGGATTTTCCCTGCGACAGAGAGTTGGGAAGGAGCCACCACTGAAGAGACGTCTTGGTTGCAAGGGAAAGAGACGTTCCTGTCGAGGGAAGCCGAACTCCTGTCCCATTTGCGGAGAATGTCCCATTGGAGTGGCCGAAGATGGAATTGCGCGAACGGGACTGCCTCTATAGCTGCCACCATCTTCCCCAGGAAGTGCATGAGGCGCCTTAAGGGGTGTGACTGACTCCGAAGAAGGGATTGCACCCCTGCCTGCAGAGAAAGCTGTTTGTCGCTCGGAAGCTTGACTAACGCTTGCTGGGTATGAAACTCCATCCCAAGGTACGTCAGTGATTGGGTCGGTGTCAACTTGGATTTCGGGAAGTTGATGATCCACCCGAACCGCTGGAGAGTCGCCAGAGCGACAGATAGACTTTGTTGACACGCCACCCGAGACGGGGCCCTGACTAGGAGATTGTCCAAGTAGGGAATCACCGAGTGGCCCTGAGAATGCAGGACCGCCACAACGGATGCCATGACTTTGGTGAAAACCCGTGGTGCTGTCGCCAAGCCGAAAGGCAATGCCACGAACTGGAGGTGTTCGTCCCCGATGGCGAAACTCAGGAAACGTTGATGCTCGGGTGCGATCGGTACATGGAGATAAGCATCCTTGATGTCGATCGATGCTAAGAAGTCTCCTTGTGACATTGAGGCGATGACCGAGCGGAGAGATTCCATCCGGAAGCGTCTGGTTCTCACATGTCTGTTGAGTAGCTTGAGGTCCAGAACGGGACGGAATGACCCGTCCTTTTTTGGCACCACGAACAAGTTGGAGTAAAATCCGCGACCACGTTCCTGAAGGGGAACGGGGATCACAACTCCTTCCATCTTTAGAGCGGCTATTGCCTGAAAAAGTGCGTCGGCCTGAGCGGGGGGCGGAGAGGTTCTGAAGAAGCGAGCCGCAGGACGAGAGCTGAACTCTGTCCTGTAACCATGAGACAGAATGTCTCTCACCCATCGGTCTTGAACATGTGGCCACCAGGCGTCGCTAAAGCGGGAGAGCCTGCCACCGACCGAGGATGCGGTCAGGGGAGGCCGAGAGTCATGAGGAAGCCGTCTTGGAGGCAGTGCCTCCTGCGGCCTTTTGTGGGCGAGACTTGGATCGCCACGCATAGGAGTTCCTCTGGCCTTTCTCCGACATGTTGGACGAAGAGGATTGGGACTTGGCGGAGGGACGAAAGGACCGAAATCTCGATTGAACCTTTCTCTGTTGAGGTCTCTTAGGTTTGGCCTGGGGTAAGGAGGAATCCTTTTCTTTGGATTCCTTAATAATCTCATCCAATCGTTCGCCAAACAAACGGTCGCCAGAAAACGGCAAACCGGTTAAGAACCTCTTGGAAGCCGAGTCTGCCTTCCATTCGCGCAGCCACATGGCCCTGCGGACTGCCACAGAGTTAGCGGATGCTACAGCTGTACGGCTAGCAGAGTCCAGGACGGCGTTCATGGCGTAGGATGAAAAGGCTGACGCCTGAGAGGTCAAAGACGCAACTTGCGGAGCAGAATTACGTGTGACAGCATTAATCTCAGTCAGACAAGCCGAGATAGCTTGGAGTGCCCACACGGCTGCAAAGGCCGGGGCAAAAGACGCGCCCGTGGCCTCATAGATGGACTTCACCAGGAGCTCAATCTGTCTGTCAGTGGCATCCTTTAGCGATGAGCCATCTGCAACCGACACCACGGATCTAGCCGCCAATCTTGAGACTGGAGGATCCACCTTGGGAGAATGTGCCCAGCCCTTAACGATTTCAGATGGGAAGGGGTAACGCGTGTCAGTGAGGCGCTTAGTAAAGCGCTTGTCTGGGACCGCTCTGGGCTTCTGGATGGCATCTCTGAAGTTAGAGTGATCAAAAAACGTATTGCGTGTACGTTTGGGGAACCGAAACTGGTGTTTCTCCTGCTGAGACGCCGACTCCTCTACAGGAGGAGGCGGGGGAGAGAGATCTAACACCTGGTTGATGGACGAGATAAGATCATTTACTAAAAGCCCCGTCACACTAAGCAACATCGCTAGCAACATCGCTGCTAACGAACAATTTTGTGACGTTGCTAGCGATGTTGCTGTGTGTGACATCCAGCAACAACCTGGCCCCTGTTGTGAGGTCGTTGGTTGTTGCTGAATGTCCTGGGCCATTTTTTAGTTGTTGCTGTCCCGCTGTGAAGCACAGATCGCTGTGTGTGACAGCGAGACAGCAACAACTAAATGTGCAGGCAGCAGGAGCCGGCTTCTGCGGAGGCTGGTAACCACAGTAAACATCGGGTAACCAAGAAGCCCTGTCCTTGGTTACCTGATATTTACCTTTGTTACCAGCCTCCGCCGCTCTCACTGTAAGTGCCGGCTCCTGCTCTGTGCACATGTAGCTGCAGGACACATCGGGTTAATTAACCCGATGTGTGCTGTAGCTAGGAGAGCAGGGAGCCAGCACTAAGCATTGTGCGCTGCTCCCTGCTCTGTGCACATGTAGCTACAGCACACATCGGGTAATTAACCTGATGTGTGCTGTAACTAGGAGAGCAGGGAGCCAGCGCTAAGCGGTGTGCGCTGCTCCCTGCTCTCTGCACGTGTAGCTCCGTGCGCTGGTAACCAAGGTAAATATCGGGTTGGTTACCCGATATTTACCTTAGTTACCAAGCGCAGCATCTTCCACGCGGCGCTGGGGGCTTGTCACTGGTTGCTGGTGAGCTCACCAGCAACTCGTGTAGCGACGCTCCAGCGATCCCTGCCAGGTCAGGTTGCTGGTGGGATCGCTGGAGCGTCGCAGTGTGACATCTCACCAGCAACCTCCTAGCAACTTACCAGCGATCCCTATCGTTGTTGGGATCGCTGGTAAGTTGCTTAGTGTGACTGGACCTTAAGGCGCCCCCCTCAGGTGTATCAAGGTTAAGGGCGACGTCAGGGTCAGAGCCCTGAGCTGCGACGTCCGCCTCGTCCTCCAGAGAGTCCTCAAGCTGGGAACCCGAGCAGAATGAAGAAGTCGGGGAAGATTCCCAGCGAGCCCGCTTAGCCTGTCTAGGACTGTGGTCCGGGCAGGAGTCCTCTGCCTGAGACCGAGGGGCCAACCTAGGAGCGCGCTGTGGAGCGGACCGAGAGGGGCCTGGAGGTGAGGAGCCAACAGGGGCCGGGGCCTGTGAAAGGTCCGGTCTGGACTGCAAAGCCTCTAGCAGCTTAGAAGACCATTTGTCCATAGACTGAGCCATGGATTGTGAAAGTGACTCAGAGAGTTTCTCAGCAAAAGAGGCGAACTCTGTCCCTGCAGCCTGGTCAGGGGGAGCAGGGGGGTCTACATGAGCCGAGGGGCCCACCAGTGTCCGAGGCTCCGGCTGAGCAAGCGAAACAGGGGTCGAGCATTGCTCACAGTGAGGGTAGGTGGAACCCGCAGGTAACATATCCTCACAAGATGTACAGGCCGCAAAAGAAGGGAATTTTGTTTACTTACCGTAAATTCCTTTTCTTCTAGCTCCTATTGGGAGACCCAGACAATTGGGTGTATAGCTTCTGCCTCCGGAGGCCACACAAAGTATTACACTTAAAAAAGTGTAACCCCTCCCTTCTGCCTATACACCCTCCCGTGGATCACGGGCTCCTCAGTTTTGGTGCAAAAGCAGGAAGGAGAAAACTTATAAATTGGTCTATGGTAAATTCAATCCGAAGGATGTTCGGAGAACTGAAAACCATGAACCAAAAGAACAATTCAACATGAACAACATGTGTACACAAAAGAACAACCAGCCCGAAGGGAACAGGGGCGGGTGCTGGGTCTCCCAATAGGAGCTAGAAGAAAAGGAATTTACGGTAAGTAAACAAAATTCCCTTCTTCTTTGTCGCTCCATTGGGAGAGCCAGACAATTGGGATGTCCAAAAGCAGTCCCTGGGTGGGTAAAGAATACCTCAATAAAAAGAGCCGCAACGGCTCCCTCTTACAGGTGGGCAACCGCCGCCTGAAGGACTCGCCTACCTAAACTGGCGTCTGCCGAAGCATAGGTATGCACTTGATAGTGTTTCGTGAAAGTGTGCAGACTAGACCACATAGCTGCCTGACACACCTGCTGAGCCGTAGCCCGGTGCCGCAATGCCCAGGACGCACCCACGGCTCTGGTAGAATGGGCTTTCAGCCCTGAAGGAAGCGGAAGCCCAGAAGAACGGTAGGCTTCGAGAATCGGTTCCTTGATCCACCAAGCCAAGGTTGACTTGGAAGCCTGCGAACCCTTACGCTGGCCAGCGACAAGGACAAAGAGCGCATCTGAACGACGCAGGGGCGCCGTGCGAGACACGTAGAGCCGGAGTGCTCTCACTAGATCCAAAGAGTGCAAATCCTTTTCACATTGGTGAATTGGATTAGGGCAAAATGAAGGCAAGGAGATATCCTGATTGAGATGAAAAGGAGATACCACCTTAGGGAGAAAATCCGGGACCGGACGCAGAACCACCTTATCCTGGTGAAACACCAGGAAGGGGGCTTTGCATGACAGCGCTGCAAGCTCAGACACTCTCCGGAGTGATGTAACTGCCACTAGAAAGGCCACCTTCTGCGAAAGACGTGATAAAGAGACATCCCGCAGCGGCTCGAAAGGTGGTTTCTGAAGAGCCGTTAGCACCCTGTTAAGATCCCAGGGTTCCAGTGGACGTTTGTAAGGTGGGACTATGTGGCAAACCTCCCTGCAGGAACGTGCGGACCTGCGGAAGCCTGGCTAGGCGCTTTTGAAAAAATACGGAGAGCGCCGATACTTGGCCCTTGAGAGAGCCAAGTGACAAACCCTTGTCCATTACGGATTGAAGGAATGAAAGAAAAGTGGGTAAGGCAAACGGCCATGGAGGAAAACCGTTATCAGAGCACCAGGATAAGAAGATTTGCCAAGACCTGTAATAGATCTTGGCGGACGTTGGCTTCCTGGCCTGTCTCATGGTGGCAATGACATCCTGAGATAACCCTGAAGACGCTAGGAGCCAGGACTCAATGGCCACACAGTCAGGTTGAGGGCCACAGAATTCAGATGGAAAAACGGGCCTTGTGACAGCATGTCTGGGCGGTCTGGAAGCGCCCACGGTTGTCCCACCGTGAGATGCCACAGATCCGGGTACCACGACCGCCTCGGCCAGTCTGGAGCGACGAGAATGGCGCGACGGCAGTCGGACCTGATCTTGCGTAACACTCTGGGCAGCATCGCCAGAGGAGGAAACACATAAGGCAGTCGAAACTGCGACCAATCCTGAACTAACGCGTCCGCCGCCAGAGCTCTGTGATCCTGAGACCGAGCCATGAATGCCAGGACTTTGTTGTTGTGCCGTGACGCCATGAGATCGACGTCCGGCGTTCCCCAGCGGCGACAGATCTCTCGAAACACTTCTGGGTGTAGAGACCATTCCCCCGCATCCATGCCCTGACGACTGAGAAAATCTGCTTCCCAGTTTTCTACGCCCGGGATGTGAACTGCGGAGATGGTGGAGGCTGTGGCTTCCACCCACTGCAGAATCTGCCGGACTTCCTGGAAGGCTTGACGACTGCGAGTGCCGCCTTGGTGGTTGATGTATGCGACGGCAGTGGTGTTGTCCGACTGGATACGGATCTGCCTGCCCTCCAGCCACCGATGGAAAGCCAATAGGGCTAGATACATTGCCCTTATCTCCAGAACATTGATCTGAAGGGAAGACTCTATCGGAGTCCAGGTTCCCTGAGCCCTGTGGTGGAGAAAAACCGCTCCCCACCCTGACAGGCTCGCGTCCGTGGTGACCACAGCCCAGGTTGGGGGTAGGAAGGATTTTCCCTGCGATAGAGAATTGGGAAGGAGCCACCACTGAAGAGACGTTTTGGTTGCAAGGGAAAGAGAGACTTTCCTGTCGAGGGAAGCCGACCTCCTGTCCCATTTGCGGAGAATGTCCCATTGGAGTGGCCGCAGATGGAATTGCGCGAACGGCACTGCCTCCATCGCTGCCACCATCTTCCCCAGGAAGTGCATGAGGCGCCTTAAGGGGTGTGACTGACCCCGAAGAAGAGATTGCACCCCTGCCTGCAGAGAAAGCTGTTTGTCCCGCGGTAGCTTGACTACCGCTGACTGTGTATGAAACTCCCTCCCGAGGTAAGTCAGTGATTGGGTCGGTGTCAACTTGGATTTCGGGAAGTTGATGATCCACCCGAACTGCTGGAGAGTCGCCAGAGCGACGGTAAGGCTGTGTTGACACGCCACCCGAGAAGGGGCCCTGACTAGGAGATCGTCTAAGTAGGGAATCACCGAGTGGCCCTGAGAGTGTAGGACCGCCACAACGGATGCCATGACTTTGGTGAAAACCCGTGGGGCTGTCGCCAGGCCGAAAGGCAATGCAACGAACTGAAGGTGTTCGTCACAGATGGCGAAACGCAAGAAGCGTTGATGTTCGGGTGCGATCGGCACGTGGAGATAAGCACCCTTGATGTCGATCGATGCTAGGAAGTCTCCTTGTGACATCGAGGCGATGACCGAGCGGAGAGATTCCATCCGAAACCGTCTGGTTCTCACATGTCTGTTGAGTAGTTTGAGGTCCAGAACGGGACGGAATGATCCGTCCTTTTTTTGGCACCACGAACAAGTTGTAGTAAAAGCCGCGACCACGTTCCTGACCGTTGCTGAGGTCTCTTAGGTTTGGATTGGGGTAAGGAGGAGTCCTTTCCCTTGGATTCCTTAAAAATCTCATCCAATCGTTCGCCAAACAAGCGGTCGCCAGAAAACGGCAAACCGGTTAAGAACCTCTTGGAGCCGAGTCTGCCTTCCATTCGCGCAGCCACATGGCCCTGCGGACTGCCACAGAGTTAGCGGATGCCACAGCTGTACGGCTAGCAGAGTCTAGGACTGCGTTCATGGCGTAGGAAGAAAAAGCTGACGCTTGAGAAGTCAAAGACGCAACTTGCGGAGCAGAATTACGTGTGACAGCATTAATCTCAGCCAGACAAGCTGAGATAGCTTGGAGTGCCCACACGGCTGCAAAGGCCGGGGCAAAAGACGCGCCCGTGGCCTCATAGATGGACTTCACCAGAAGCTCTATCTGCCTGTCAGTGGCATCCTTTAGCGATGAGCCATCTGCAACCGATACCACAGATCTAGCCGCCAATCTAGAGACTGGAGGATCCACCTTGGGACACTGAGCCCAACCCTTAACGACCTCGGAGGGGAAGGGGTAACGCGTGTCAGTGAGGCGCTTAGTAAAGCGTTTGTCCGGAACCGCTCTTGGCTTCTGGACAGCATCTCTGAAGTTAGAGTGATCGAAAAACGCACTACGTGTACGTTTGGGGAACCTAAACTGGTGTTTCTCCTGCTGAGACGCCGACTCCTCTATAGGTGGAGGTGGGGGAGATAGATCTAACACCTGGTTGATGGACGAGATAAGATCATTCACTAAGGCGTCCCCTTCAGGTGTATCAAGGTTAAGGGCGACGTCAGGGTCAGAGCCCTGAGCTGTGACGTCCTCCTCGTCCTCCAGAGAGTCCTCAAGCTGGGAACCCGAGCAGCGTGAAGAAGTCGGGGAAGATTCCCGGCGAGCCCGCTTAGCCTGTCTAGGACTGTGGTCCGGGCAGGAGTCCTCCACGTGAGACCTAGGGCCCAACTTGGGAGCGCGCTGCAGCGCGGACCGAGAGGGGCCTGGAGGCGACGATCCAACAGGGGCCGGGGCCTGTGCAAGGACCGGTCTGGACTGCAAAGCTTCTAGCAGCTTGGCAGACCATTTGTCCATAGACTGAGCCATGGATTGTGAAAGTAACTCAGAGAGTTTCTCAGCAAAAGAGGCGAACTCTGTCCCTGCCGCCTGGACAGGGGGAGCAGGGGGGTCTACATGAGCCGAGGGGCCCACTAGTGACCGAGGCTCCGGCTGAGCAAGCGAAACAGGGGTCGAGCCTTGCTCACAGTGAGGGTAGGTGGAACCCGCAGGTAACATAGCCCCACAAGAGGTACAGGCCGCAAAAAAACCCTGTGCCTTAGCAGCTTTGCTCCTTGTGGACGACATGCTGTTGTCTCCTAGGAGAATGATCACTGAGGGTATATGGGCAAAAAAGGGTATACAGCCCGACCGAACAGAAATATATATATATAAATACGTATCTATTCCGGCACCCTAGGGGGACCAGCACCGGGTGGCTGGTGTGGCTTACCGACCGCTAAAAAGCGGAGTGTGTGTCCTCCAGATTCCCTGCCTTAGGTCCCCCGGAGCTGCAGAGCTCTTCACTGAGAATCCTCCACCGGCAGAATGCCAAAAAAAGGCTGCCGGAGCTCTCAGGGGAGGAGTGGAGCCGTGGGCGGTGCCAGGAAAGTGCGGGAATCTGGGGTCCCCACAGTGATCAGTGAGGGGGGAGGAAACATGCAGGATGGTCCGGCCCTCACATCCGACGTCAGGTCGGCAGTCCCGCCCTTACCCCTGACAGGCAGGCCCCGGGGCGGGATTTTTGCGACTAGGCCGCGATGAAGCCGGGGACTAAATTTGAGACCGCGCCCGACAAGCAGGCACGGTCGGCGCGGAAGTCCGCCGGCCTTCTCAATTCAGCAGCTGCCGCAGCGTCCGGGAAGAAGGTGCGCTCCCTGCACAGTCCCCTATGGGGACACAGAGTACCTTAGAGTTGCAGGGCCCGGTCCTTGAGGTTGAATAGACTCCGGTCCGGCAGATTCCCACAGGGGCTGCGGAGGGAGCACGGTCCCAGTAAATGGATGACCGCTCAGGATCCCACTTCTCCCAGAGCCGCTAAGGGATGGTGAAGGAGACGGCATGAGGCTCCGGCCTGTGTACCCACAATGGGTACCTCAACTTTAACAACACCGCCGACGTAGTGGGGTGAGAAGGGAACATGCCGGGGGCCCCGTGGGGGCCCTCTTTTCTTCCAACCGACATAACTAATATGAGAATGCATGAGTGGATGTGTGCCTCCTTCCACACAAAGCATAAAACTGAGGAGCCCGTGATCCACGGGAGGGTGTATAGGCAGAGGGGAGGGGTTACACTTTTTTAAGTGTAATACTTTGTGTGGCCTCCGGAGGCAGAAGCTATACACCCAATTGTCTGGGTCTCCCAATGGAGCGACAAAGAAAAACCCTGTGCCTTAGCAGCTTTGCTCCTTGTGGACGACATGCTGTTGTCTCCTAGAAGAGTGATCACTGAGGGTATATGGGAAAGGGGTATACAGCCCACCGAACAGATAGATATAGATATATACGTATCTAATCCGGCACCCTAGGGGGACCAGCACCGGGTGACCGGTGTGGCTTACCGACCTCTAATGAGCGGAGTGTGTCCTCCAGATTCCCTGCCTTGGATCCCCCGGAGCTGCAGAGCTGTTCACTGAGAATCCTCCACCGGCAGAATGCGAAAAAATGGCTGCCGGAGCTCTCAGGGGAGGAGTGGAGCCGTGGGCGGCGCCAGCAAAGTGCGGGAATCTGGGGTCCCCACAGTGATCAGTGAGGGGGGAGGAAACATGCAGGATGCTCCAGCCCTCACATCCGACGTCAGGTCGGTAATCCCGCCCTCACCCCTGACAGGCAGGCCCGGGGGCGGGATTTTTGCGACTAGGCCGCGATGAAGCCGGGGACTAAATTTGAGACCGCGCCCGACAAGCAGGCACGGTCGGCGCGGAAGTCCACCGGCCTCCTGAATTCAGCAGCCGCCGCGGCTTCCGGGAAGAAGGTGCGCTCCCTGCACAATCCCCGATGGGGACACAGAGTACCTTTGAGTTGCAGGGCCCGGTCCCTGAGGTTGAAGAGGCTCCGGTCCGGCAGGTTCCCACAGGGGCTGCGGATGGAGCACGGTCCCAGTAAATGGATGACCGCTTAGGATCCCACTTCTCCCAGAGCCGCTTAAGGGATGGTGAAGGAGACGGCATGTGGCTCCAGCCTCTGTACCCGCAATGGGTACTTCAACCTTAACAACACCGCTGACGTAGTGGGGTGAGAAGGGAACATGCCGGGGGCCCCGTGGGGGCCCTCTTTTCTTCCAACCGACATAACTAAGTTGAGAATGCATGAGTGGATGTGTGCCTCCTTCCACACAAAGCATAAAACTGAGGAGCCCGTGATCCACGGGAGGGTGTATAGGCAGAGGGGAGGGGTTACACTTTTTAAAGTGTAATACTTTGTGTGGCTTCCGGAGGCAGAAGCTATACACCCCCAATTGTCTGGGTCTCCCAATGGAGCGACAAAGAAAAAAATCCCTATTAGACCATCCCCCCGACGAAGGCACGCCGAAACGCGCGTTGGGTTGGGAGTTGGCGTCGTCACAGCTGTTACAGTCATGGCCTCAGGTAATTACTTTTATCTGACCCAAAGATTCTGATATACTACTTATACATAGATCTTGGCATGATGATTTCTACACATCGTATTGAATATGGATCATCTATGGGGTATTATGTACAATTAGATTTTGGTTGCTACTAACTTTATATGAATTATTAATTATTCAGCTATTTATTAATTATTCACTAGTGCACCTTACTTAATTATATCAGCAACCTTTGTACATGCAGAGAACTTTAATTTAAGCTGCTAGTATTACATATTTTGCATCCTCTATTGCACATTGCTGCTATTATAATTAATACTATACTACTTTGCACTTTATATTATAATAATCATGTGTAGCTGCCATTTATATTAATTTAATATACATTATTTATGTGATATTACCATCTAGTGACCTATATTTTTGTTGCACTTTAAATGATTAAGTTTGATATGTATTTGTAATCTTTTTTTGACTGTTTTACGGTTTAGTGCAATTCCTTGATCCTTTATGTGCACTATTATATGCACTATGTGACACTAGCCCCGCAGCTTCTCATGTAACCTTAGTGTCCGCTAATAAGCAGCTGAATATTTCATACCTTGATTTCTTTCTCGTAGGGCTTGATGAAAGGTGACCCTCTCATCGTCTGAGTCTTCACGATTTGGTCATCCAGAGTGGTTTGGATTTCATCCACCGCTGACAGAATAGAAACCCCAGATTCTCGATAGGGACTAGTATTAAAGGATATGAAGTCCCACATTTCTTCCATGGTGTGCATTGCCTTCTCCAGGGAAAACTCCTAATAAGAAAGCACAGAAACTTGTCATTTTAGCATATCCCTCTTTCCTCGGACATCTGCCATCAGGGGGCAGCCGGGCGGCTTTCATACACATTAAGTCATTGGATGATCTAGTCGACATTAATCCATAGTGGGAGCCTGGTTTAAGTTTGTCATTAGAGATATCAAACAGCTATCTCTCCCACTCTACCGCTCCCAATACACATGCATGCCCATCTCATCTGAGCATGCATGTGTTCTGTACACTACATGGTCAGTCTTGTAACAATTGTAAGGTTTAGCCGTTATATATCTAATGCAAGTGGGTGAGTAACCAGTTTCATATTGTAAGAAAGAAGTTGATCAGGTCACACCAGATGCAAAACTGTTAAACTCTTGAGATAGCAATTTGTGAAACTGTCACACTCTTGAGGAAGCCACTGGCAAAACAGTCACACACTTGAGGAAGCCACTGGCGAAACTGTCACACTCTTGAGGAAGCCACTGGCGAAACAGTAACACACTTGAGGAAGCCACTGGCGAAACTGTCACACTCTTGAGGAAGCCTCTGGCGAAGCCGTCACACTTTAAAGAAAGCCACTGGCAAAACTGTTACAGCTCTTGAGATAGCCATTAGTGAAATTGTCACATGCTTGGGATAACCACTGGCGAAACTGTCACACTCTTGACATAGCCACTAGTGAAATTGTTATAACTGTGACATGCTTGAGTTGGCCAGTGGCAAAACTCTCACACTCTTGAGATAGCCATTAGTTAAATTATTACACTCTTGAGAAAGCCACTGGCGAAACTGTCACACTCCTGACATAGCCACTAGTGAAATTGTCATATGCTTGAGAAAGCCACTGGCAAAACTGTCCCACTCTTCCGATAGCCATTAGTCTAATTGTCACACTCTTGAGAAAGCCACTGGCGAAACTGTCACACACTTGAGATAGCCATTAGTGAAATTGTCATGCTCTTGAGAAAGCCACTGGCGAAACTGTCACACTCTTGAGATAGCCAATTGGCGAAACTGTCATTTGTCAGACCAGAGCTATTTTTCCGAACGCCATCATACATATGGTATCCAAAACCTGCTGTGATAAGGTTGCATGCTTATTTAAAAAGGAATAGAGGAAAAAGCCACGACATTTTACAGAAATGTATTCCCTATGGGAACAAAATGTTATGTATTCTAAACTTTAGAAAGCGCAAGCAATTTTCCTCCGAAAAATGTCTGCATTTTTTTTTCTTTTTTACTAATTTCCTTTAGGTTTTGTTTTTCAATTTTCCTTAGTTTTTCTTTCATGTCATTAATGGAATGTACGACCACATTTACAAGACTAATATTCTTACCTTACTAGCTGCAGCACTAATCTGTTCAAACTGGTCTAAGAACGAATCCAAGTTCAGCTTCAGAACCTTCTTCAGGCTGGTGCCAGAATTCGGGGTGAGGTCATAGCCAACGATCTCAGACATCTGGAGCCAATGGCGGGTTCGGATTCCTGGGTTGCAGAGGATGCTCACCAGAGGGATATATTCCTGCAAAGGAGTCAAACCAAAAAACAGTTTTCAGGGGTTACAGCTAAAAAAATTAAAGGGTTATTCCCATCTTTATACATAGATATTGTAAACAAGCATTTTTTTCAATTAACAGCTTTTTAAAATGTGCAGCTGTTCTTCACATATCTGTTCTTTTTTGTTGCTTACAGCTCGTTGCCTAGGAGACCGACCACCGCTGTTGTGTGGCTAGTAAGCAACTGCGCTGAAGCTGGATCGGATTAGGGGTTAACAGCGCAATCCAGCAAACAAGGTCAGCTTCAAACAAGGCTCAACAGGAAAGAGCTAGTAAGCATGGTGCGGTGCATGTTCTGCTTTCTGGCAGCGGTGGTCGGACTCCAAGGCAACAAGCTATTAAGGAATTAAAAAAAAAAATGTTAATATCTCCAGAATGGCTGAAAATTTTAATAAGTAGTAAATTGCAAAGAAGGGAATTTTGTTACTTACCGTAAATTCCTTTTCTTCTAGCTCCTATTGGGAGACCCAGACGATTGGGTGTATAGCACTGCCTCCGGAGGCCACACAAAGCATTACACTAAAAAGTGTAAGGCCCCTCCCCTTCTGGCTATACACCCCCAGTGGGATCACTGGCTCACCAATTTTAGTGCAAAAGCAAGAAGGAGGAAAGCCAATAACTGGTTTAAACAAATTCACTCCGAAGTAACGTCGGAGAACTGAAAACCGTTCAACATGAACAACATGTGTACCCGAAAAACAACCAAAAATCCCGAAGGACAACAGGGCGGGTGCTGGGTCTCCCAATAGGAGCTAGAAGAAAAGGAATTTACGGTAAGTAACAAAATTCCCTTCTTCTTCGGCGCTCCATTGGGAGACCCAGACGATTGGGACGTCCAAAAGCTGTCCCTGGGTGGGTAAAGAAATACCTCATGTTAGAGCTGCAAAGACAGCCCTCCCCTACGGGGAGGCAACTGCCGCCTGCAGGACTCTTCTACCTAGGCTGGCGTCCGCCGAAGCATAGGTATGCACCTGATAATGTTTGGTGAAAGTGTGCAGACTCGACCAGGTAGCTGCCTGGCACACCTGTTGAGCCGTAGCCTGGTGTCGTAATGCCCAGGACGCACCCACGGCTCTGGTAGAATGGGCCTTCAGCCCTGATGGAACCGGAAGCCCAGCAGAACGGTAGGTTTCAAGAATTGGTTCTTTGATCCATCGAGCCAGGGTGGCCTTGGAAGCCTGCGACCCTTTGCGCTTACCAGCGACAAGGACAAAGAGTGCATCCGAGCGGCGCAGGGGCGCCGTGCGGGAAATGTAGATTCTGAGTGCTCTCACCAGATCCAACAAATGCAGATCCTTTTCATACCGATGAACTGCATGCGGATAAAAGGAAGGCAAGGAGATATCCTGATTAAGATGAAAAGAGGATACCACCTTAGGGAGAAACTCCTGAATGGGGCGCAGCACTACCTTGTCCTGGTGGAACACCAGGAAAGGAGCTTTGCATGACAGCGCTGCTAGTTCAGACACTCTCCGAAGAGACGTGACCGCTACCAGAAAGGCCACTTTCTGTGAGAGTCGAGAAAGTGACACATCCCTCAGAGGCTCGAAAGGCGGCTTCTGGAGAGCAACAAGGACCTTGTTTAGATCCCATGGATCTAACGGCCGCCTGTACGGAGGTACGATATGACACACCCCCTGCAGGAACGTGCGCACCTGAGAAAGTCGTGCTAGACGCTTCTGAAAAAACACGGATAGTGCCGAGACTTGCCCGTTAAGGGAGCCGAGCGACAAGCCCTTTTCCAACCCAGATTGCAGGAAGGAAAGAAAGACAGGTAACGCGAATGGCCAGGGGGATACTCCTTGTGCAGAGCACCAGGATAAGAAAATCTTCCACGTTCTGTGGCAGATCTTAGCAGAAGTGGACTTCCTAGCCTGTCTCATGGTGGCCACGACCCCTTGGGGTAATCCTGAAGACGCTAGGATCCAGGACTCAATGGCCACACAGTCAGGTTCAGGGCCGCAGAATTCCGATGGAAAAACGGCCCTTGGGACAGTAAGTCTGGACGGTCTGGTAGTGCCCACGGTTGGCCGACCGTGAGATGCCACAGATCCGGGTACCACGACCTCCTCGGCCAGTCTGGGGCGACGAGTATGACGCGGCCGCAATCGGATCTGATCTTGCGTAACACTCTGGGCAAGAGTGCCAGAGGTGGAAACACATAAGGGAGCCGGAACTGCGACCAATCTTGCACTAAGGCGTCTGCCGCCAGAGCTTTTTGATCGCGAGACCGCGCTATGAAGGTCGGGACCTTGTTGTTGTGCCGAGACGCCATTAGGTCGACGTCCGGCACCCCCCAGCGGCAACAGATTTCCTGAAACACGTCTGGGTGAAGGGACCATTCCCCTGCGTCCATGCCCTGGCGACTGAGGAAGTCTGCTTCCCAGTTTTCTACGCCCGGGATGTGAACTGCTGATATGGTGGATGCTCTGTCCTCCACCCACAACAGAATCCGCCGGACTTCCTGGAAGGCTTGCCGACTGCGTGTCCCTCCCTGGTGGTTGATGTATGCCACCGCTGTGGAGTTGTCCGACTGAATTCGGATCTGCTTTCCTTCCAGCCACTGCTGGAAGGCTAATAGGGCAAGATACACTGCCCTGATTTCCAGAACATTGATCTGAAGCGTGGACTCCTGCTGAGTCCACGTCCCTTGAGCCCTGTGGTGGAGAAAAACTGCTCCCCACCCTGACAGACTCGCGTCTGTCGTGACCACTGCCCAGGATGGGGGCAGGAATGATCTTCCCTGTGATAATGAGGTGGGAAGAAGCCACCATTGCAGAGAGTCCTTGGCCGTCTGAGAAAGGGAGACTTTCCTGTCTAGGGAAGTTGTCTTCCCGTCCCATTGGCGGAGAATGTCCCATTGAAGTGGGCGCAGATGAAACTGCGCGAACGGGACTGCCTCCATTGCTGCCACCATCTTCCCTAGGAAGTGCATGAGGCGCCTTAAGGGGTGCGACTGACCCTGAAGGAGAGACTGCACCCCTGTCTGTAGTGACCGCTGCTTGTCCAGCGGAAGCTTCACTATCGCTGAGAGAGTATGAAACTCCATGCCAAGATACGTTAGTGATTGAGTCGGTGCCAGGTTGGACTTTGAAAAGTTGATGATCCACCCGAAAGTCTGGAGAGTCTCCAGCGCAACATTCAGGCTGTGTTGGCATGCCTCTTGAGAGGGTGCTTTGACAAGTAGATCGTCTAAGTAAGGGATCACCGAATGTCCCTGAGAATGCAAGACTGCTACCACTGCCGCCATGACCTTGGTGAAAACCCGTGGGGCTGTCGCCAGACCAATGGCAGAGCTACGAACTGGAGATGGTCGTCTCCTATCACGAAACGTAGAAAACGTTGGTGCTCTGTAGCAATCGGCACGTGGAGATAAGCATCCTTGATGTCTATTGATGCAAGGAAATCTCCTTGAGACATTGAGGCAATGACGGAGCGGAGGGATTCCATCCGGAACCGCCTGGCGTTCACATGCTTGTTGAGCAGCTTTAGGTCCAGAACAGGACGAAACGAGCCGTCCTTTTTTGGAACCACAAAGAGATTGGAGTAAAAACCTTGCCCTTGTTCCTGCAGAGGAACAGGGATCACCACTCCTTCTGCTTTTAGTGAGCACACCGCCTGCAGAAGGGCATCTGCTCGGTCGGGATGTGGGGAGGTTCTGAAGAACCGAGGCGGAGGACGAGAACTGAATTCTATCCTGTACCCGTGAGACAAAATGTCTGTTACCCACCGGTCATTGACCTGTGGCAGCCAAATGTCGCAAAAGCGGGAGAGCCTGCCACCGACCGAGGATGCGGAGGGATGAGGCCGAAAGTCATGAGGCAGCCGCCTTGGAAGCGGTTCCTCCGGTTGCTTTCTTGGGGCGTGAATGAGCCCGCCAGGAATCTGAGCTCCTTTGCTCCTTCTGAGTCCCTTTGGACGAGGAGAATTGGGTCTTGCCGGAGCCTCGAAAGGACCGAAACCTCGACTGCCACTTCCTCTGTTGAGGTTTGCTTGATCTGGGCTGGGGTAAGGAGGAGTCCTTACCCTTGGATTGCTTAATGATTTCAGCCAATTGTTCACCAAACAGTCTATCTACAGATAGTGGCAAGCTGGTTAAACATTTTTTGGAAGCAGAATCCGCTTTCCATTCCTTTAACCACAAGGCTCTGCGCAAGACAACAGAGTTGGCAGACGCAATTGAGGTACGGCTTGTAGAGTCCAGGACAGCGTTGATAGCGTAAGTCGCAAACGCAGACATTTGCGAGGTTAGGGACGCTACTCGCGGCACTGCTGGACATATGATAGAGTCCACCTGTGCCAGGCCAGCTGAAATAGCTTGGAGTGCCCACACGGCCGCGAATGCTGGAGCAAACGACGCGCCGATAGCTTCATAGACAGACTTTAACCAAAGGTCCATCTGTCTGTCATTGGCATCTTTAAGTGAAGCCCCATCTTCCACTGCAACTATGGATCTAGCCGCAAGTCTGGAGATTGGGGGGTCCACCTTTGGACACTGGGTCCAGCGTTTGACCACGTCAGGTGGAAAGGGATAACGTGTATCCTTAAGACGTTTGGAGAAACGCTTATCTGGGTAAGCATGGTGTTTCTGGACTGATTCTCTGAAGTCAGCGTGGTCCAGAAAAGTACTCAGTTTAGGCTTGGGATACCTGAAATGGAACTTCTCCTGCTGTGCAGCTGCCTCTTCTGCAGAAGGGGCAGGGGGAGAAATTTCCAATAGACTATTGATGGCCCCTATAAGGTCATTTACCATGGCGTCACCATCAGGAGTATCCAGATTGAGAGCGGTTTCAGGATTAGACTCCTGATCCCCCTCCTCTGTCTCATCATGTAGAGACTCTTCTCGCTGAGACCCTGATCCGCGTGATGACGTGGAGGGTCTCTCCCAGCGAGCACGCTTAGGCTGCCTGGGACTGTCATCTGAATCAGAGCCGTCAGGCTGAGATGCCTGGGACCCCCTCGAAGCACGGATTAACTCCAACTGAGGGGGACCGGGGAACATTGCCGCAGTAGTGTCCATGGACTGAGTAACTGGCCTGGCCTGCAAGGTCTCTAGGATTTTTGTCATAGTGACAGACATCCTGTCAGCAAAAACTGCAAACTCTGTCCCCGTCACCGGGACAGGGTTCACCGGCGACTCTGCCTGGGCCACTACCACCATAGACTCCGGCTGACGAAGTGGCACAGGGACCGAACATTGCACACAATGGGGGTCATTGTAACCTGCCGGTAGATCAGCCCCACAAGCGGCACAAGCAGCGCTCACAGCCTGTGTCTTGGCACCCTTGCGTTTTGCAGATGACATGTTGTCGTCTCCTCAGAGCAATTGGGGTGTACAGCCAAGAAGCGACCTTACAGTGCAAAATATAGATATATATGGTACAGAGAAAAAAGTACACAAATATAACACTGTGGCACTAGTGGGGCCAGCACTTAAGTGCTGCTTACCGCCCGCTTAACGCGGGTGTGTGGTCGCCAGAAATCCCTTGTCTGGGTCTCCCAGAGCCTGTGTCCGTTCTCCAGCCAGACTGCATGTAGGAATGGCTGCCGGCGTCCTGTGGAGAGGGGCGGGCCCTGGGCGTGTGCAGACAAAGAGCGGGAAACCTGCGTCCCCCTGTGCTCAGTGAGAGGGCTGGAGCATGTAAATAAGACTCCAGCCCTCGGCGCTGATTAAGCGTACAGCGTCTCTCCCTTGCCCTGATTGACAGGGTGGGGGCGGGAACGAAGCGGAGCTAGGCCGCAGAAGCCGGGGACTAAATTTATAAGCGACGCCGTCGTAAAAGCACGGTCGTCGCTAAGTCCCCGGCGCACTACAAGTCGCAGCTGCGCCGCCGCTCTAGGGGCGGCCGGCGCGGCAGTCCCCAACACATAAAGTCACTCAGAAAAACTGTAGTGACTGTAACCCCAGCGCGCCGCGCTACTGTTCTCGGCGCACTAGCACACCCAGCAAGTCTGGAGTGTGCGCGGCCTGAACATACGGGGACACAGAGTACCTTAATGTCGCAGGGCCTTGTCCCTGAACGGTACCCAGCTCCGTATCCAGCAGGTTCCATGGGTCTGTGGATGGAGCCCGGCCTCAGGGCTTGGGGGCCGGTAAGATCCCACTTCCTCAGAGCCCCTCAGGGGGATGGGGAAGGAAAACAGCATGTGGGCTCCAGCCTCCGTACCCGCAATGGGTACCTCAACCTTAACAAACACCGCCGACATAAAGTGGGGTGAGAAGGGAGCATGCTGGGGGCCCTAGTATGGGCCCTCTTTTCTTCCATCCGACATAGTCAGCAGCTGCTGCTGACTAAACAGTGGAGCTATGCGTGGATGTCTGACCTCCTTCGCACAAAGCAGAAAACTGGTGAGCCAGTGATCCCACTGGGGGTGTATAGCCAGAAGGGGAGGGGCCTTACACTTTTTAGTGTAATGCTTTGTGTGGCCTCCGGAGGCAGTGCTATACACCCAATCGTCTGGGTCTCCCAATGGAGCGCCGAAGAAATAACTTGCATGTACAAGCACTAGAGATCAATGCTGCTTATAGGAATAGGAAACAGAATATAGCTCATATTTGGGATACAGTGAGGCATAAAAGATAAAATAAGGATTTCTCTTTAATAGGATTTATCATTTTCAATAACATGGTTTTGTGTTTGTTATTTAGAAAAAAAAAAAATCAATAAAACTATTGAAAAATAAAAGATAACCAATAAAAAAACATTATAACATAACAAAGGCTTCAATGTTTCCCTATGGAAGAAATAGTGTAGCAAAAATCACAAAAAATAAAATAAATTGACTTTTTGCACCCAAAGGAAAACACCGGCCTCTGAAGTATTGCTGTGATATTGCTATAATACACATATATCCGTTATTTTTTGGACCTACCTTAAAAGCCTTGATTTGCTCGGTGATGGCAGAGCACATGAGGACGATGCGGCTTTCCTTCTTCTCCTCTTCCACCATATCCTTATCTTCAGACAGCGGTCGGGGCTGCGCAGCCTTCTTCTTCTCGTCTTCTAACTTCTTTTGCTTCTGCTGGAATAATTTCAACATCTTGTAGACCTCTCGGAAAAACTCATCCACCTCGGCTTCCATGCTTTCTCCGTTCAGGTCAAGGAAAGCGCCGTCGATCCACCTACAAGCATGAGATAGTTTTGTGACATAAATATCTCCCGGATTCCTTAACTAAAGGTGGCTTTACACGCAACGACATCGCTAACGAGATGTCGTTGGGGTCACGGAATTCGTGACGCACATCCGGCCTCGTTAGCGACGTCGTTGCATGTGAAACGCAGGAACGACCGTTAACGATCAAAATTACTCACCTAATCGTTGATTGTTGACACGTCGTTCTAATCCCAATTATCGTTGCTGTTGCAGGACGCAGGTTGTTTGTCGTTCCTGCGGCAGCATACATCGCTATGTGTGACACCACAGGAACGAGGAACAACATCGTACCTGCGGCTGCCGGCAACGAGCAAGAAAGGAGGTGGGCGGGATGTTCGTGCCGCTCATCTCCGCCCCTCCGCTTCTATTGGGCGGCCGCTTAGTGACGCCGCTGTGACGCTGCACGGACCGCCCCCTTAGAAAGGAGGCGATTCGCTGGCTACAACGACGTCGCTAGGAAGGTAAGTCTGTGTGACGGGTGTTAGCGATGTTGTGCACCACGGGCAGCGATTTGCCCGTGACGCACAACCGACGGGGGCGGGTGCTTTCACCAGCGACATCTCCAGCGATGTCGCTGTGTGTAAAGCCCGCTTAAGAATCAGTAAAAACATTAGTGCGTGCCCTCATCATCTCCTGCCTCGACTACTGCAACCTCCTGCTCTCTGGCCTCCCTTCCAACACTCTTGCACACCTCCAATCTATCCTGAACTCTGTAGCCCGCTTAATCCACCTCTCCCCTCGCTATTCCTCAGCCTCGCCACTCTGCCAATCCCTTCACTGGCTTCCCATCGCCCAAAGACTCCAGTTAAAAAACAGAACCATGACCTACAAAGCCATCCACAACCTGTCTCCTCCCTACATCTGTGACCTAATCTCCCGGTACCTACCTGCACGTAACCTCAGATCCTCACAAGATCTCCGTCTCTACTCCTCTCTTATCTCCTCTTCCCACAATCGCATACAAGATTTCTCCCGTGCCTCCCCCATACTCTGGAGCGCTCTACCCAAGCATATCAGACTCTCCCCTACCGTGGAACCCTTCCAAAGGAACCTGAAGACCCATCTCTTCCGACAAGCCTACAACCTACAATAACCCTCAATCCAGTACACCACTGCGCAACCAGCTCTGTCCTCACCTATTGTACCATCACCCATTCCCTGTAGACTGTGAGCCCTCGCGGGCAGGGTCCTCTCTCCTCCTGTACCAGTCTGTCTTTGTAATGGCCATGATTGTTGTATTTGTTTTTTTATGTAGACACTTTTCAATTTATTTTTTTTTACTTAAGACATCCCAACAGTTCATCTATTACTGTTTATTCGGCTTTCTCTCTTCTACTTTTATGGCTGTTATTTTTCTTAAAGGGGATGGCCCATATATGATGTCAATTACCCATCCACAAGGTCGGTGATAACTGTCTGATTGTTGGGAGTTTGACTATTGCAACCCCCAGCAGTTCTGAAAACGGTGGTCCCAAAGTCACGTGATAATGTAAGACTGTTGAGGGTGGTCTAAGAACAGGGACCACCAGTAATCCTGAGGACAGGGGGCCCAAACTCCAGTGTGAATAAAGCAGTAGTGCACATGCGTGGTGTGGTGGTTACGCATATGGAGAACTGCTCCTGTAGACGTGAATGGAGCGGTGGCTATGCATGCGCACTATCACTCTATTCACACAGGTGACTTAGGGACCCGTGGGTTCAGGATTAAAGTAAGACCACCCCTAGTGATCATACATTCATTCCCTATTTTATGGCTGGGTGATTAATATTGTTTTTGGGACAACCCCTTTAATAATGCTTTGTAACATGTACATGATATTTGGTTTATTTACATGGACAATGATGGGGACAGAATGATCGGATACCCAAAATACTCTGTCCCATTAATGTTACATGGGGCGATGTGTTGACGATAAAGATGATTTTTTTTGGCTGACATATATGATCTGACCACATGATGAATTAGGCTGAGGCCACACGGGGATTGGTGCGAGTCCTCGCATGACAAGCACGCTCGCAGCACAGCAGGAACCGAGTGTTATGCAAGTGTCATGTAACTGTGGTCCGATCGTACGATCAGACCACAACTGCGGAGGGGAGTGCCAGCGCTGCGGAGATGAGGGCCGGCGCTGCGGAGATGAGGGCCAGTGCTGCGGAGAGGAGGGCCGGCGCTGTGGAGAGGAGGGCCAGTGCTGCGGAGAGGAGAGCTGATGCTGCGGAGGTGAGGGCCGGCGCTGCAGAGATGAGGGACGGCACTGCGGAGAGGAGGGCCGTAAGGGCCGGTGCTGTGGAGAGGAGGGCTGACACTGTGGAGAGGAAGGCCGGCGCTGTGGAGAAGAGGGCCAGTGCTGTGGAGAGGAGGGCCAGTGCTGTGGAGAGGAGGGCTGACACTGTGGAGAGGAGGGCCAGTGCTGTGGAGAGGAGGGCCAGTGCTGTGGAGAGGAGGGCCAGTGCTGCGGAGAGGAGGGCTGATGCTGCGGAGGGGAGGGAGGGAGTAATCTCCCTATCTCTTCCACTGTCAGCTGATGCGGTTCTCGCACTGCACTCGCGTTACACCTGTGTAATGAGAGTGCAGTGTGATGTTTCTCTCGCCCTCATAGACTTGAATGGGTGTGAGTGAAACAGAATTGCATTCAACCCACAGCATGCTGCGACTGTTCTCTCAGTCTGATTAGGGCTAAGAAAAAAACTGCAGGCCCATAGAGTAACATTGGTCCGAGTGGAATGTTCTGTATTACTCGCCATGTGTGCTGACCCTTAGGGGTACTTTACACGCTGCGACATCGCTAGCGATTGCTAGCGATGTCGAGCGCGATAGTACCCGCCCCCGTTGCACATGCGATATTGTGTGATCGCTGTCGTAGCGAACATTATCGCTACGGCAGCGTCACACGCACATACCTGGTCGGCGACGTCGCGGTGACTGCCGAACAATCCCTCCTTCAAGGGGGAGGTGTGTTCGCCGTCACCGCGACGTCACTAAGCGGCCGGCCAATAGAAGCAGAGGGGCGTTAGATGAGCGGGACATAACATCCCGCCCACCTCCTTCCTTCCGCATTGGCGGCGGGACGCAGGTAGGAGATGTTTGTCGTTCCTGCGGGTTTACACACAGCGATGTGTGGTGCTGCAGGAACGACAAACAACATCGTACTGGCAGCAGCAACGACGTTATGGAATGGAGCGACGTGTCACCGATCAACGATTTTTCACGTTTTTGCGATCGGTGATCGTCGCTCCTAGGGTTTACACGCTGCGATGTCGGTAACGGTGCCGGATGTGCGTCACTAACGACGTGACCCCGACGATATATCATTACCGATGTCACAACGTGTAAAGCCCGCCTGATTGTTCACCAGGTGATCACCGACACGTTTACTTGGTCCGAAAGGTGGGAATTGTGATTATCGACTTGTCTGACTGCACCATTTACCCTCCACTTCAGATAGCGAATCTTATTAATGAATAGGTTTGCACAATGTTAACTCAGAACTGAAAGGCAAGGGTGCACATACTTTTTTTCGGTTTTCTGCCATTTGTAAATCAGTGCAAAAAGTTTCTGGTAGGGTTCGATGTTGACTTTTAAAGCCTCGAGCTGAGGGTATGTAGTAAGGTCCCATTTATACAGAGCTTCTTCTTTGTGAATATAAGCCATCGCCTCCTCTGCGTCTCCTATTCGCTTCTGTACAGTCCTCACATCGGTCACGTACTGAAACCGGACGAAAAAAGACAGATAAAGTTTATTGCTGTGTAGCAAGAGATCTACTGAGAGCACTTGCACATAATGTTTAGATAATATCAGCAAAACTGCTTTTTGGCTTTCGGTGGAGGTGTACGAGCGATGATCCCTGGCATAGATCTCCGATGGATCCCTCTGATGTCCTCCACCTTTTTTAGCAAATTACTCCTTTTGTGAAAAACCCATCGAGCACGGTAAACGTTTTACTGCATTCACCAGTACAGGACAGAGCAGCCGACCGCATTGTCCTGCACAATTAAAAATAAGATACACACTGGACCAGAATATGCCAAAAATACATTATTTTGGCACAAGCTGAGTACATGGGTCGGTTCATCATATTTGTGAAACATTAAAATTAGTAGTTGAGATCTTTTAATGGCTAACTGAAAAGATGATAATAATAGCACCTTTCGAGACTACTCAGGTCTCTTCATCAGGTGTCAGTATAATGCAAAATCTGAAGAGTGCAGCGCCAGCATCCCTGCACCGCGCGCCAACTCCCTCCTCACCACGGTCAGCCTCCGCCACGCTGCTAGGGTGCCCCACGGTTATCCAAGTGTGTTTCCCCTGCTTACTCCTCCAGAGGCCTCCTCACACCGCACAGGTCCTCCGGAAGTGCTCCTAGGGCGTGCACGCACACCACTACCCTTCTCTTAAAGGGCTAGTGCGTCATTTCCTGGAAGTGCCTCTGAGCCTGTTCCCTTTTTACCCTATCCCCCACACCTGCTCGCTGCTTTATCATCTCCAGCGGTGAGCAGCGTTACAAAGAGTCTATGGGGTACTTCTCACATAGCGAGATCGCTGCTGAGTCACGGTTTTTGTGACGCAGCAGTGACCTCATTAGCGATCTCGCTGTGTGTGACACTGAGCAGCGATCTGGCCCCTGTTGTGAGATCGCTGCTCGTTACACACAGTGCTGGTTCATTTTTTGGACATTGCTCTCCCGCTGATAAGCACACATCGCTGTGTTTGACAGCGAGAGAGCAACAATCTGAATGTGCAGGGAGCAGGGAGCCGGCTTCTGGCAGCCTGCGGTAAGCTGTAACCAAGGTAAATATCGGGTAACCAAGCGAAGTGCTTTGCTTGGTTACCCGATATTTATCTTGGTTACTAGCGTCTGCCGCTCTTACGCTGTCAGTGCCGGCTCCCTGCTCCCTCCCTGCACACGTAGCCGGAGTACACATCGGGTAAATAAGCAAAGAGGTTTGCTTATTAACCCGATGTGTACTCTGGCTACGAGTGCAGGGAGCCAGCGCTAAGCAGTGTGTGCTGGTAACCAAAGTAAATATCGGGTAACCAAGCGCTTGGTTACCCGATATTTACCTTAGTTACCAAGCGCAGCATCGCTTCCACGCTTCGCTGGGGGCTGGGGGCTGGTCACTGGTCGCTGGTGAGATCTGTCTGATTGACAGCTCACCAGCGACCATGTAGCGACGCACCAGCGATCCTGACCAGGTCAGATCGCTGGTGGGAACGCTGGAGCGTCGCTAAAGTGTGACGGTACCCTAAATGTAAAAAAAGACAAGCACAATAGTGTCTTATCTGGGAGACGGTAAATAGTCTCAACAGACTCGCTCGCCTGGAGAAGTTGTGCGTGACACAACTACTGAATTGGCATCATAGAGGTTGCTGCATCTCCAAGATCATAGAAATGCAGATGATGGAGTGGGAAGTGTTAAAAACTGCACTGCCGTTCTCAAAGCAACGTAGAATTAAGTAATGGGAAAGTGATTTATTCAACGCGTTTCAAACGAATGTCCTGAAGAAGGAGCCTCCACCCCGAAACGCGTTGAATAAATCACTTCCGCAGAATTTGACTTTCCGATCCTTTGACAATGGCAGCGCGGCTTTTAACCCTTCCTTCTCCATCATCTATAAAATCTGAAGAGTCACACATTCATTCCTGCTCATGTGTCGCATGTTTTATGTCTTTTTACATCACATAAGGAACCTCAGACTATTCGGGGCACCGCAACTTTGGACCGGACCTCAATTAAGGGACAATAAAAGTGTCACCCTCCTTATCTAGGAACTGCCGCAATATTTAACGTTTATCCCCTTCCCATACTGATCTTTCTGCTTCATGTCACTTGTCTTATTATTGAACTATTCTATGTCCTGCTGTGTATAATACCGGACTCTTCAGATTTTATGTTATACTGACGCCTGATGAAGACACCCTGCGTAGTCTCGAAATCTTGCTATTTATTATCATCTTTGCAGATAGCCACTAAAAGAGATCAACCACTGACAACTCTCAAATTGTAAAGTTTTTCCATCTACTAGTGAACATGGATCAAATATGACATACTTTTCCTGTACAATATTTGTGGGAACAAAATGTGAACAGAGCCTTATACAAGTAAAAAAACGAAGCGGGAAAGTGATAACGAAGCCCACGATTATCCCACCTGCTGCATCATATCCAACTCAGAGCACTCTGCAAATTCTTCCATCCGCCGCGAGAGTTTCTCCAGTTCCAGCATCAGCTTCTCTCTTTTCCCGAGCAGCTCGCTCTCTCCTTTACGCTTGGCGTTTTCAATCAGCTTTTAGAAAGGTTCAAGAAAAATGATTAAAAAAAGTTGTTGGAAGAAACATATGTAACTATTAATTACGGATGCACCTACACCCCCATTCCCTTTATCCTCTCCCATCCAACTTATGTCTTTTTTCAACTATTGTGATTATCTATATTTTCTGATGATAACCAAAAACTGATGTGTATTTAATGTATGTAAAGCATGTACATATTATTGGAAGCATTGGGTTTAGCTGCAGGAATAGCTAGTAAACCGCATACACCACCATCACTGGTACCGGAGACCCCATTTTTAGAAAGGTACCCATATACCTGGTCATTTTCATCAAACACTGGGTTGATATTTTTCGGCCACAGTAACACGGTCGAGTTCAGGACGATATCTTCAGGTAAAAATAAATGAACATCTAGAAGATAATTCATCCTCCGCTGACACTCCTGAAATTAAAAAAGGAAGGATTTTTGTGTACTCACTGTAAAATCTCTTTCTCTTAGTCTTCATTGGGGGACACAGGACCATGGTTATGCTGCTGTGACTAGGAGGCTGACACTAAGTAGACATAAAAAGAGTTAGCTCCTCCCTGGCAGCGTACACCCTGAGCCGGAGGCGGACTTAAATCAGTTTAGTGCACAAGCAGTAGGAGGAATACCAAAACAACCATACATAAGTCAAGATAATAACTATAAGAAAGGAACTATGTGATAAGTGGTTTGGAAACATGGAGCACTGAAATAGGCAGGCAATCTGTAATAAAACCAAAGAACAAGCAGAGTGGGTGCTGTGTCCCCCAATGAAGACTCAGAGAAAGAGATTTTACGGTGAGTACACAAAAATCCTTCTTTCTCTTTCGTTTCATTGGGGGACACAGGACCATGGCACATCCAAAAGCAGTCCCTGGGTGGGAAGAGGTAAGCACCGCGGATAGGAAGGAAAACGCCCTCCCTCGGCGGGCTTGCCCAAGAGCTGAATGCACCTACCTTGTTATCGGTGTGCTACTGCCACCTGCAAAAACGTTTTGCCCAAGACAGGCCTCTGCCGATGCTTGGGTGTGAATATGGTAGAACCTAGTAAAGGTATGCAGACTAGACCAGGTGGCGGTCCTGCGGACCTGGTCGGCCGACGCCAGATGCGTAATTGCCCAAGAGGTTCCCAGTGCACGGGCAGAGTGCATCTTTACTCCCTGTGGTGGAGCTCTGTCCTTTATCCAATAGGCCTCGGAAATGGTGGAACGGAGCCATCTGTCAGTCATGGCCTTGGATACCGGCATGCCCCTCTTGGGACCGGATGGAAGGATGAACAGACATCCGTCTGACGGAAAGGTGCGGTCCTGGAGATGTAAATTCTGAGGACTCGCAGCAGATCCAGAGTGTGGGAGGCCTTTTTCAGGCTGTGAGAAGGACCAGGACCGGAGGATGGAAAAAAACAATCTCCTCATTTGGATGGAAAGGCGAGACCACCTTGGGCAGAAAGGAGGGATCCGGCCGGAGCACCACCTTGTCCTGGTGGAAGACCAGAAAAGGGGGTAAGGACAAAGAGAGCTGCCAGCTCTGACGTTCTTCGCATAGAAGTGGTGGCGGCGGGAAGCACCCTTTCCAAAACAGGCGAGAAAGTAAGGATCTCGTAAGGTGCAAACGGCGGATCTTGAAGCGAACCTCGCACTAGCATAAGAAACCACTGTTCTAGTGAACGACGAGTACGGCGGAGCTAGATGGGTAACTCCCTGGATGAAGGTCTCAATCCGCGGGCAAGAGTCCTCAAACAGAATTGACAGAGCCGACACTTGACCTTTAGGCGTGGCGAGTGCTAGACTCGCATCCAGACATGACTTGAGGGATGGGAGAAGGGGAGAGAAGAGATGCTGTGTTCTTCATACCACCGGAGGAAAAAACTCTCCCCATGCGGTAGTGGATCCTCGTAGAAGATGGCGTCCTGGCCTTAATCATTGTCTGTATCACCCCTGTCGAAAGGCCTGCCTGAGCTATTACCAAGGATTCAATCGCCAGGCTGTCAAATATAGGACCTCTGAGTTTTGGTGGGAGAGAGGGCCCTGCCACAGAAGATCTGGATGGTCCGGAAGGTGTCACGGGACGTCCGCATGGAGCTGAATGAGTTCCACGAATCATGCTCGTCTGGGTCACTGTGAAGCCAATAGGATGACTGGAAATCCTTCCGCCTTGAGGGTCCTCAGAACCTTCGGGATCAGGGGCAGCAGTGGGAAGAAGCACCGGGTCCTGCACTGGTTACCTGCGTCGACCCCTAGAGCCAGGTGGTCGCGGTACCCCGCGATGAACCTTGGCACCCGACAGTTGCATTGGGAGGCCACTTGGACCACCTTCGGAGTCCTCCATCTGCCGCAGATCTGGTTGAAGACTTCCCCGTTGAGGGATCATGCGCCTGAAGCGAGGCCTTCCCTGCCAGATAGGCGTCTTGAATGTCCAGCGACGTCAGAACATCGCCGACTTCCGTAGACGCGATCACAGAGCGGAGGGACTCTATGCAAAATGCTCGAGGTCTCACCGACTTGTTGAGAAGCTTCGGGTAGAGGACGAGATGGACTGAGCCGTCCTTGTTGGGGACCACAAGAGGTTGGAATAAAACCCCTGGAAGCATTCTGAGGGAGGGACTGGTACCACGACTCCAGATTGTAGGAGAGACTCTATGGGGAGAAGGAACGTGCGGGAGAGTCTGGAGGGCGAGAACGGAAAAAACATCTCTGTGGCATTGAAGCGAACTCTATTTCGTAGTCTGAGACAAAGATCTCTCTGCCCTAGGCATCTGTACTGAAGGGGAGCCAGACACGCTGGAAGCGGGACAGGAGCCCCCCCCACTAGTCTGGCGATGCTGCACGCAGACCGCGAGTCATTTGGAGGAGCAGGGTTGAGACCTGGAGGCGGACTTCGTGGACTGGTGGGGACACGAACGCCAGGAGGGATCGGTCTTGAAAGACGGAGCCTTCCTGTCCCTCCGAGGGGAGCGTGTTTACTAAGGTTGATGTGTTCTGGAGACAAGAGAACGACCAAACTGTCGCTAATCAGTGAGAGCTATCTAGTGAGGGTTATCTCCGTAGGAGCAGAGGGTACCCAGGTCCTGTGTGCTGCCCACCAGTCCAGAGAGAGGAATCCAGGTCACACCGAAGCCAGAAGGTAAAAGAACAGCGCGCTGCTGCCTCATACATAGAAAAAGTGGTTGAGACCCCACAGATATATGATCTAAAGGGGGTTGTCTGGTGCTACACATATCAACTTTTTTTGCCAGAGCAGTAGCTTTCTCCAGAGGGCGATTCTGGCATTACAGTTCATGCCCGGTTCTGACCATTTAAACTCCTGGGAAAACTGGATCAGAAGCCATCATTAGAGCAATAAGGGGAGCCTCCAAGGACTCCCAGACCTCTACAAGACACATTTACACTCTGCCTTACATCCACATAAAGTGACAGATTAAAGCTAATGTAGCAAAGCTTATAGTTCTCAAGACCTCATCATATAAAATGAGGCCATTTCAAAAGTACCTAGAAGGAACTCTGCTAATAGTTAAGCTGTGCTACACAGGCAGACAGGGAGGCAGAACAAGATGGCGATGGGACACTGGAGTTGGCTGGGGGAGGAGCCGTGTGAGGGCGGGAAACAGGGCATCCACCGCCCACACTGTGATGCCTGGAGGCTGAGTGGTGGGCGGAGTCGGGGGCGGAACAGCCGGTAAGCCAATAGCGCTGCAGCAGGGGGCGTGGCTGGGACGCAGGGAGACTAGGCCGAGACCGGGGCCTAACTTTTCAGCCACCCAAGGGGGGAGAAGGTAGGGAAGAGACGGTCCTACCTGACATCCGCGGCGGCGCTCCAGGGATGGTCCGGTGTGCAGGCAGAGGGCTCTGCACTTGCCTGTGTGCAGCACACACCTGAAGGTAAGGCTGTGGGCTCCAGGAGCGCGGGAAGAGGCGTCCGGAGAGGCAGAGAGGTGGACACCGGGTGGGGGAGGGAGCTCCTCTGTGACTGTAGGCAGCGATGCGGACCCCATCCGAAAGGTGAAACGCTGCGGGGGTCCAACCTCTGTAGCTTGTCCCTGTGCACCCTTTGGGGTAATACCGCAGGGTGCATCAGGGGTGCCCATGTAGGATCTGCCCCACATGCACTCCTGGGAGTGGTACCACGGGAATGGACGGGGGAGAGGGCCCGACATCTCAAACCTCTGCGACCCTGGGGAGTGGAACCCACAGGGCTGGAGGGAATGAGGGTGAATATAGGCGACACCTGCAGAAAGAGAGAAAAAGGAGAATGAGAGCAATGAGCGTCGCCGAGAAAAAAAGAGAATTTTGTTTACTTACCGTAAATTCTTTTTCTTATAGTTCCGTAATGGGAGACCCAGACCATGGGTGTATAGCTTCTGCCTCCGGAGGACACACAAAGTACTACACTAAAAAGTGTAGCTCCTCCCTCCGAGCATATACACCCCCTGGATAACCAAATATAGCCAGTTTAGTGCAAAAGCTGAAGGAGAGTAGCCACCCACAAGTAGAGATAGAGCAAGAACCGGAACAACCGGAGCCTCTGTCTACAACAACAGCCGGTGATAACACGCGGAGCAAGAAACTGCCAAAAGGCAACAGGGAGGGAGCTGGGTCTCCCAATACGGAACTATAAGAAAAAGAATTTACGGTAAGTAAACAAAATTCTCTTTTTCTTCATCGTTCCTATGGGAGACCCAGACCATGGGACGTCTCAAAGCAGTCCATGGGTGGGAATAAACAGAAAACTGAGAAGTAGGCGAAACCTAACTTCACAAATGGGCGACAGCCGCCTGAAGGATGCGTCTGCCCAAGCTCGCATCCGCCGAAGCATGAGCATGCACTTGGTAGTGCTTCGAAAAGGTATGCAGACTAGCCCAAGTGGCAGCCTGACCGACCTGCTGAGCCATAGCCTGGTGCCTGAGAAACCAAGAGGCACCGACAGCTCTGGTCGAGTGTGCCTTGATCCCCGGCGGGGGAGGCACTTGAGTACACTGGAAGGCATCGGAAATGGCCGACCTAATCCAACGAGCTAGGGTCGGCTTAGAAACCGAGAGGCCCTCACGCCGACCTGTGGTCAGCACAAAAAGAGAGGTGCGCCGCCTAACAACAGCGGTGCGAGACACATAGATCCGGAGCGCCCGCACCAGATCCAGAGTATGCAACGCTTTTTCAAAGCGATGAACAGGAGCCGGACAAAAGGAAGGCAGGGAAATGTCCTGGTTAAGGTGGAAAGGAGAAACCACCTTAGGGAGAAAGTCCGGAGTCGGACGGAGAACCACCTTGTCTTGATGAAAAAAACAAAAAAGGTGACTCCGAAGAGAGCGCAGTGAAATCAGAGACTCTCCTGAGGGAAGTTATGGCCACTAGAAAGACCACTTTCTGTGAAAGACGAGACAAAGAAACCTCCCTAAGAGACTCAAAGGGGGGTTTCTGGAAAGCCGTGAGGACCAGATTAAGGTCCCAGGGATCCAAGGGCCGCCGGTAAGGCGGAATGCTGTGAGATGCGCCCTGCATGAAGGAGCGCACCTGAGCCAGCCGAGCGATACGCCGCTGGCACAACACTGACAGAGCCGAGACCTGTCCCTTGAGGGAATTGAGGGATAGTCCTAGCTGCAGACGGACTGCAGAAAGGACAGAAGGGTCGGCAAGGAAAAAGGCCAAGAAGCATGGCCGGAAGAGCGACACCAGGACAGGAAAATTCTCCAGGTCCTGTGATAGATTTTGGCCAAGGAATACTTCCGAGCCCGAGTCATAGTGGAGATGACTTCAGGAGAGATACCAGAAGTCGTCAAGATCCAGGACTCAAGAGCCACGCCGTCAATCTGAGAGCCGCAGAATTCAGGCGGAGAAACGGACCTTGTGAGAGAAGGTCTGAACGGTCCGGGAGATGCCACGGCACCTCTACGGACAGATGGAGCAGGTCTGGGTACCAAGCTCGCCTGGGCCAGTCTGGAGCAATGAGAATGACCCGACGCCCTCCATTCTGAGCTTGCGCAGGACTCTGAGCAAGAGCTAGAGAGGGAAACACGCAAGACAGACGAAACTGGGACAAATCTTGAACCAGCGCGTCCGCTGCAAAGGCCTGAGGATCGTGGGAGCGAAGATCCACTTCCGGAGTGCCCCCCTTGCGGCAGAGTGACCGAAACACTGCCGAATGCAGAGCCCACTCGCCGCTGTCCACTCACGCCTGGGATGTGGACTGCGGATATGGTGGACTTGGAGTCCTCCGTCCACTGAAGGATGCATTGAACCTCCAACATTGCCAGGCGGCCGAGTGTCCCGCCCTGGGCAGTTGATGTAGGCAACCGCTGTCGCGTTGTCTGACCGGACTCGAATGTGCTTGCCCGCCAACAGGTGGTGAAAGGCTAAGAGAGCTAGAAGCACAGCTCTGATTTCCAGCACATTGATCGAGACGGCTGATTCGGACGGGGTCCAAGTGCCCTGCGCTCTGTGGTGGAGATATACTGCTCCCCAGCCGGATAGACTGGCATCCATGGTGAGGATCACCCGGGACGGGGCCAGGAAGGAGTGTCCCTGAAGAGAGAGGGGCCGAAGCCACCACTGAAGGGAGCCCCTGGTCTGTGGCGACAGAGCCACTAACCTGTGCAAGGAGCAAGGTCGCTTGTCCCAACAGCGGAGAATGTCCAGCTGCAGAGGACGCAGATGGAACTGGGCAAAGGAACCGCTTCCATTGACGCCACCATCTGACCCAGCACCTGCATTAGGTGCCTGATGGAATGACGGCGGGGCCTCAGAAAAGGGCGCACCGCCAGTGGAGGGACTGCTGTTTGACTAAGGGCAGCTTCACCAGTGCCGGCAGAGTCTCGAATTGCATCCCTAGGTACATGAGCTTCTGGGTCGGAGTCAGAGTGGACTTGGGAAAAGGACAAGCCACCCGAATTGGAGTAGAGTGGCGAGAGTGAGCGAGGCACTCCGCTGACAGTCTGCACTGGATGAAGCCTTGACTAGAAGGCCGTCCAGGAAAAGGGATTACTGCCAACCCCCAGAGGTGCAGAACCGCAACCACTGCTGCTATGACCCTGATGAATACTCGAGGGGCCGTGGCTAACCCGAAGGGAAGAACCACGAATTGGAAATGTTCCTCTCCGATTGCAAAACGTAGCCAACGCTGGTGTGAAACTGCAATTGGCACATGCAGGTAGGCATCTCTGATGTCGAGGATGCTAGGAAATCATCTTGGGTCATTGAGGCAATGACTGATCGCAGAGACTCCATACGAAAATGCCGCACCTGAACATGCTTTTTGAGAAGCTTGAGATCCAGGATGGGCCGGAAGGAACCGTCCCTTTCGGGGACTAGGAAGAGATTTGAGTAGAAACCTCTGAACCGTTCCCAGGCGGGAACCGGTACAATTACTCCGTTGGCCTGCAAGGGTGCCACGGCCTGTGAGAAGGCGGCGGCCTTGGAGCAGGGGGGAGTTGACAGAAAAAATCTG
The DNA here is from genome assembly GCF_048569485.1 of Anomaloglossus baeobatrachus. Lineage (NCBI taxonomy): Eukaryota > Metazoa > Chordata > Amphibia > Anura > Aromobatidae > Anomaloglossus > Anomaloglossus baeobatrachus. The sequence continues at coordinate 15,955,341 of NC_134360.1, forward strand.
TTTGGCGGGCTGGATAGAATTCTATCTTGTAGCCGTGGGAGGTGATATCCCGCACCCACTGATCGGAGACGTGTTGAAACCACACATCGCCAAAGCGGGAGAGCCTGCCACCGACCAAGGACGTTGCTGGCGCGGCCAGATAGTCAAGAGGAGGTTGCCTTAGTGGCAGCAGCTCCTGCTGTGAGGACGCGGCTTCGTGCGTCAGATGGGTTTTTGGTCCTTGGCTGAGTTAGAGGACGAGGCCGAGGGCTTAGAGGACGACCAGTTGGAGGAACGAAAGGAACGAAACCTCGACTGGTTCCTGCCCTGGACAGGTTTCCTGGTTTTGTTTGTGGCATGGAAGTACTCTTCCCGCCAGTAGCTTCCTGAATAATTTCATCCAGTTGTTCACCGAACAGCCTGGGCCCAGCAAATGGGAGCCCAGCAAGGTACTTCATTGAAGAAGCGTCTGCCTTCCACTCTCGAAGCCACAAGATCCTGCGCATAGCGAGAGAATTAGCCGAAGCCACCGCAGTGCGGTGAGAAGCCTCCAGCATGGCAGACATGGCATAGGATGAAAAGGCTGAAGCCTGGAAGTTAAGGCAACCATTTCGGGCATAGAGTCCCTGGTGAGGGAATGCATCTCCTCTAGAGAAGCAGAGATGGCTATGAGAGCCCACACCTGCAAAAGATGGGGAGAACGAGACCCCTGCCACCTCAGATACAGATTTGGCCAGAAGGTCAACCTGGCGGTCAGTTACTCTTCCCGCCAGGGAATTCTTAAGAGAGGTGTCATCAGCCACTGATACAACTGTCCGGGCTGAGAGTCTAGACACCTGAGGGTCTACCTTTGGTGAATGAGCCCACTCCTTGACCACCTCTGGTGGAAACGGAAAACGGTCATCAGAACCACGCTGTGGGCAGCGTCTGTCAGGACAGGCCCTAGGCTTGGTCACAGTGGCCTGAAAACTGGAGTGGTTAAGGAACACACTCCTTGTTCTCTTGGGCAAGGTAAACTGGTGCTTTCTTGCCAGAGAGGGTTGCTCCTCTGATACAGGCGGATTGAGGTCCAGTACAAAATTAATGGACGCAATCAAATCACTAGCATCTGCGTCACTTTCGGACAGATCAATGGGGTACATGGAGGTAGCGTCCGAGCCCCCAGTAAAGGCATCCTCCTCGTCCTGCGAGTCAGCTCGTGAATCAGAGCCGCGGGACAAGGAAGGAGAGGGGACCCTGCGTCTCCTTTTAGGAGGACGGGGTCTGAGACCAGATGGAGAATCCTCTGTGAGCGTTGCTGAGCGAGCCGTAGCAGCAGAAGCGCCCTGAGAAGGGGGCTGATGCATGCTCAGCAGAGTCCGGGACAGCTGTCCCATGGAGAGAAGGAGTCTGCCCAAGCCGGGGGTTCAGCCACCGGAGCCGGAGCAGCCGGAGGAACCACTGGGGATGAGACTCCAGGCTGAGGCACCACCATGTTAGAGCAGGCATCACAATGTGGTTTTGTGCTCGGTACAGGCAGTAGGAGCCTACATGCAGTGCATATTGAGTACAGCCTTGCTGCTCGTGCGAGACATGCTGCTGAAGTGGGGGCTCTGAGTCAGAATGACCCCCAGCAGAGTATATAAGCAGAGTATATAATATAAGCAGGTCCACAACCGGAGGTTGTGTCTTGCCATACTGTCTGACATTCTGCCAACCCCTCTCTGTGCCCTCCAGATCCCACAGCCCGGACCCCCAGAGAGATACTGCAGCCAGCGCCGATCGCTATGCTGACATAAAAACGCTGATAAAATGGCGCTTCTGCCCAAGCCGGAGCGAGGAGAGGGGACGGGGCCTACTCTAAGAGCGGGATCCCGAGGGCCAAGGAGATATACAGGGGAGGGAAACATTTCCTCAGAGAGGAGTGTCCCTCTCCTGAGCCGAACGGCCGCTGGGCGGAGCCGCACTGTCCCTCTGCATGATTGGCATGCAGGGGCAGTGAAAACGAAACTAGGCCTCAGGCGAAGCCGGGGCCTAAATTTAACGATGCGGCCAGCGCGCAGGCACCATCGGCGCGGTTCTCTGGTGAAAACCAGAGAACCGGCCGGAAATGTCAGAATACATACACAGCACACTCTCCCCAACAATAAAGTACAAGGGACCCCCGGATAATAACGTCTCAGATACTTAGCTTGTGAGACGCAGGGCCAGGTCCCTGAGGGATGAGTGCTCCGTCCGGCAGAATCCTGAAAGGGCTGCGGATGGAGACCGGTCTCCTGCAAGGCAGGGAGAACCGTGCTGGCTCCCACTTCAAGCCAGAGCCCGAGGGGATGGTGAAGGAGCGCGGCATGTAAGGCTCCAGCCCTGAAATCAACCTTAACAACACCGCCGACACAGTGGGGTGAGAAGGGACATGCCGGGAGTCCAGGCTTGGACCCGCTTTTCTTCAAACTCTTTCCAAAAATCAAAATCAGATGAGAATGCATGTGTGGATGTGTGCCTCCTGAACACAAAGCATTGAACTGGCTATATTTGGTTATCCAGGGGGTGTATATGCTCGGAGGGAGGAGCTACACTTTTTAGTGTAGTACTTTGTGTGTCCTCCGGAGGCAGAAGCTATACACCCATGGTCTGGGTCTCCCATAAGAACGATGAAGAAATGAAAAATACGCAAGAGAAAAGTGGCTGAGGGGGGCCGAGACGGCCCACATCAGCCTCCTACGACACTAAGCAAAAAACTGATTTAAGTCCGCCTCCGGCTCAGGGTGTACACTGCTAGGGAGGAGCTAACTCTTTTTATGTCTACTTAGTGTCAGCCTCCTAGTCACAGCAGCATACCCATGGTCCTGTGTCCCCCAATGAAATGAAAGAGAAATTAAAATTACAATGTATTAATGTATCTACAAGGTACAAACACATAACATTTTTTCTTCCAAAAACTGCAAAATTACCGATCAGCCACTACTCCAGCTCCCCTACTGTTTTTTGTTCTTCCTGCTCCATGTGGTCATGTCAAGGGAGGAATTTTGGGTAAAGATATCTAATGATATCTTCATACAGGGTATCCAGAGACAGTGCTGTATTAGCTATATATATCAGAGCCGATATTAATGAATCAGACAATGAATACATGAGACATGTTCTCCTTGAGCCAGCGTCACCAACTGACTTTCGTGTATTCGATAGATCCAATTATACAGTATGCATCAATAACCTTGAAGCCAGAACACAGAACTTAGGGAGGATTCTACTCCCCAATTTCTCCCAGCATGTTATGAAACACATCTTTGTTCGTTAACACATTCTTTCTCTGTGAAAGCTACTGATAAGACTTTTGCTCATTATTATAAAACTTTCACTGTTTGTACATCGGTTCACTTATCCTTGGTAACCCCTTCATGACTATTCAGCTTAGGCGGGCTTTGCACACTACGACATCGCAGGTGCGATGTCGGTGGGGTCAAATCGAAAGTGACGCACATCCGGCGTCACTTGCGATGTCGTAGTGTGTAAATCCTAGATGATACGATGAACGAGCGCAAAATCGTCGTCATCGTATCATCGCTGCAGCCTCCGACATTTCCATAATGCCGGGGGAGCGACAGGTACGATGTAGTTCCTCGTTCCTGCGGCCGCACACATCGCTGTGTGTGAAGCCGCAGGAGCGAGGAACTTCACCTTACCTGCCTCCCGGCTGCAATGAGAAGGACGGAGGTGGGCGGGATGTTTACATCCTGCTCATCTCCGCCCCTCCACTTCAATTGGCCGCCTGCCGTGTGACGTCACTGTGACGCCGCACGACCCGTCCCCTAAGGAAGGAGGCGGGTCGCCGGCCAGAGGGACGTCGCACGGCAGGTATGTGCGTGTAAAGCTGCCGTAGCGATAATAATCGCTACGGCAGCTTTCACTATATATCGAACGTGCTACGGGGGCGGGACTATCGCTGCAGCATCGGTAACACATTGTTACCGATGTTGCAACGTGCAAAGCCCGCCTTAGAATCATATTATGGGTCTATGCGATTGCTACATAGACAGACATGCAACTACATCTATATTTTGATTATTTACATACACAAATATTCTTATTACGTTTAAACAAAAAAGCTATAGCTCAGACCACCTCCACAGTCATGTCACTCCTGTAGCCAATCAGTAACCGTAGCTGGTCACCACTGCAGTCAGTGATAGGCTGAAGAAGTCACATGATCATGTTGGGATGTCACCACTGGAACCCGGAGGGGGTACAGGCAAAACCGGAGCAGCAAGGGATCAGTAAAGCTGGTATGATACGACATATATGGAGAAAACATACAAAATACCTGAATAATCCTATATATTACATTATAATTATACCCAGGGACATACGTACAGCAATTCGGGACTTTAGCTCTACCAGGCTTTTATTCTTTGCCTGCTCCACAAACGCAATTTCCTCTATTACATCTTCAGTCGTGTTGGGAACCTTTAACGCTTGTTCCTTGATTTTCTCAAATTCTGTGCAGATCCTAAGAAGAGCAAAAGGTTATTACAAATATTATATACTGGAAGCTGATGATGTTTTGTAGTATCATATCAAAAATACTTTGAGATTCATAACTTTTATTGTGGCATCAGCTTCTATATTTTACTGTATGAACTCGAACCCAAGGGCACATGGTAACTAAAGAATGTATGTCTGGAACACCAATGGTGTGAACATGGTGCAAGACTCAAAATACATAACTATACAATAGGATAAAGAGTTGCACACCAGTCACAATGTATATGAGAATGATGAAAAGCAAAACTGCTATGGGAATACTAGACTGAAAATTACAATGAATTATCTGAAAATGTGAAAAAACATGAAAAATGGAATATGCATAACTGCTATGAATAATAGGAATATAAGAGACGTTTAGCCATTGTATTGATCAATGCAAAGGAGCCCCAAAACCAACGCCAAGGTAATCTCTACTTTTGGGGTCCCTAGCCTATGTGTAACCTCACCTGCAATTAAAAAATGTGCTCTGTATGGGAAGCAAAGGACCAAGCTATATATGTGAAATAAGACACATGGCTGTGGGTGGGGCAGGGTTCTCAAACAAAAAGTGCATACTAACTAAAGAATGTATGTCTGGAACACCAATGGTGTGAACAAGACTCAAAAAGAAGGGAATTTTGTTTACTTACCGTAAATTCCTTTTCTTCTAGCTCCTATTGGGAGACCCAGACAATTGGGTGTATAGCTTCTGCCTCCGGAGGCCACACAAAGTATTACACTTTAAAAAGTGTAACCCCTCCCCTCTGCCTATACACCCTCCCGTGCATCACGGGCTCCTCAGTTTTGGTGCAAAAGCAGGAAGGAGAAAACTTATAAATTGGTCTAGGGTAAATTCAATCCGAAGGATGTTCGGAGAACTGAAAACCATGAACCAAAAGAACAATTCAACATGAACAACATGTGTACACCAAAGAACAACCAGCCCGAAGGGCACAGGGGCGGGTGCTGGGTCTCCCAATAGGAGCTAGAAGAAAAGGAATTTACGGTAAGTAAACAAAATTCCCTTCTTCTTTGTCGCTCCATTGGGAGACCCAGACAATTGGGACGTCCAAAAGCAGTCCCTGGGTGGGTAACAGAATACCTCGATAAAAAGAGTCGAAACGGCCCCCTCTTACAGGTGGGCAACCGCCGCCTGAAGGACTCGCCTACCTAGACTGGCGTCTGCCGAAGCATAGCTATGCACTTGATAGTGTTTTGTGAAAGTGTGCAGACTAGACCACGTAGCTGCCTGACACACCTGCTGAGCCGTAGCCCGGTGCCGCAATGCCCAGGACGCACCCACGGCTCTGGTAGAATGGGCTTTCAGCCCTGAAGGAAGCAGAAGCCCAGAAGAACGGTAGGCTTCGAGAATCGGTTCCTTGATCCACCGAGCCAAGGTTGACTTGGAAGCCTGCGAACCCTTACGCTGGCCAGCGACAAGGACAAAGAGCGCATCTGAACGACGCAGGGGCGCCGTGCGAGACACGTAGAACCGGAGTGCTCTCACCAGATCTAAGGAGTGCAAATCCTTTTCACATTGGTGAATTGGATTAGGGCAAAATGAAGGTAAGGAGATATCCTGATTGAGATGAAAAGGAGATACCACCTTAGGGAGAAATTCCGGGACAGGACGCAGAACCACCTTATCCTGGTGAAACACCAGGAAGGGGGCTTTGCATGACAGCGCTGCAAGCTCAGACACTCTCCGGAGTGATGTAACTGCCACTAGAAATGCCACCTTCTGCGAAAGACGTGATAAAGAGACATCCCGCAGCGGCTCGAAAGGTGGTTTCTGAAGAGCCGTTAGCACCCTGTTAAGGTCCCAGGGTTCCAGCGGACGCTTGTAAGGTGGGACTATGTGGCAAACTCCCTGCAGGAACGTGCGGACCTGCGGAAGCCTGGCTAGGCGCTTTTGAAAAAATACGGAGAGCGCCGATACTTGTCCCTTGAGAGAGCCGAGTGACAAACCTTTGTCCATTCCGGATTGAAGGAATGACAAAAAAGTGGGTAAGGCAAACGGCCATGGAGTAAAACCATTATCAGAGCACCAGGATAAGAAGATTTGCCAAGACCTGTAATAGATCTTGGCGGACGTTGGTTTCCTGGCCTGTCTCATGGTGGCAATGACATCCTGAGATAACCCTGAAGACGCTAGGAGCCAGGACTCAATGGCCACACAGTCAGGTTGAGGGCCACAGAATTCAGATGGAAAAACGGCCCTTGTGACAGCAAGTCTGGGCGGTCTGGAAGCGCCCACGGTTGACCCACCGTGAGATGCCACAGATCCGGGTACCATGACCGCCTCGGCCAGTTTGGAGCGACGAGAATGGCGCGACGGCAGTCGGACCTGATCTTGCGTAACACTCTGGGCAGCATCGCCAGAGGAGGAAACACATAAGGCAGTCGAAACTGCGACCAATCCTGAACTAACGCGTCCGCCGCCAGAGCTCTGTGATCTTGAGACCGAGCCATGAATGCCGGGACTTTGTTGTTGTGCCGTGACGCCATGAGATCGACGTCCGGCGTTCCCCAGCGGCGACAGATCTCTTGAAACACGTCTGGGTGAAGAGACCATTCCCCCGCATCCATGCCCTGACGACTGAGAAAATCTGCTTCCCAGTTTTCTACGCCCGGGATGTGAACTGCGGAGATGGTGGAGGCTGCGGCTTCCACCCACTGCAGAATCCGCCGGACTTCCTGGAAGGCATGACGACTGCGCGTGCCGCCCTGGTGGTTGATGTATGCGATGGCAGTGGCGTTGTCCGACTGGATACGGATCTGTCTGCCCTCCAGCCACCGATGGAAAGCCAATAGGGCTAGATACACTGCCCTTATCTCCAGAACATTGATCTGAAGGGAAGACTCTACCGGAGTCCAGGTTCCCTGAGCCCTGTGGTGGAGAAAAACCGCTCCCCACCCTGACAGGCTCGCGTCCGTGGTGACCACAGCCCAGGTTGGGGGTAGGAAGGATTTTCCCTGCGATAGAGAATTGGGAAGGAGCCACCACTGAAGAGACGTCTTGGTTGCAAGGGAAAGAGAGACGTTCCTGTCGAGGGAAGTCGACCTCCTGTCCCATTTGCGGAGAATGTCCCATTGGAGTGGCCGCAGATGGAATTGCGCGAACGGCACTGCCTCCATCGCTGCCACCATCTTCCCCAGGAAGTGCATGAGGCGCCTCAAGGGGTGTGACTGACCCCGAAGAAGAGATTGCACCCCTGCCTGCAGAGAAAGCTGTTTGTCCAGCGGTAGCTTGACTACTGCTGACTGAGTATGAAACTCCATCCCGAGGTAAGTCAGTGATTGGGTCGGTGTCAACTTGGATTTCGGGAAGTTGATGATCCACCCGAACTGCTGGAGAGTCGCCAGAGCGACGGTAAGGCTGTGTTGACACGCCACCCGAGAAGGTGCCCTGACTAGGAGATCGTCTAAGTAGGGAATCACCGAGTGGCCCTGAGAGTGTAGGACCGCCACAACGGATGCCATGACTTTGGTGAAAACCCGTGGGGCTGTCGCCAGGCCGAAAGGCAATGCCACGAACTGAAGGTGTTCGTCCCCGATGGCGAAACGCAAGAAGCGTTGATGTTCGGGTGCGATCGGCACGTGGAAATAAGCATCCTTGATGTCGATCGATGCTAGGAAGTCTCCTTGTGACATCGAGGCGATGACCGAGCGGAGAGATTCCATCCGAAACCGTCTGGTGCTCACATGTCTGTTGAGTAGTTTGAGGTCCAGAACGGGACGGAATGATCCGTCCTTTTTTGGCACCACGAACAAGTTGGAGTAAAAGCCGCGACCACGTTCCTGAGGGGGAACGGGGATCACAACTCCTTCTGTCTTCAGAGCGTCCACTGCCTGAAAAAGTGCGTCTGCCTGAGCGGGGGGCGGAGAGGTTCTGAAGAAACGAGTCGGAGGACGAGAGCTGAACTCTATCCTGTAACCGTGAGACAGAATGTCTCTCACCCATCGGTCTTGAACATGTGGCCACCAGGCGTCGCAAAAGCGGGAGAGCCTGCCACCGACCGAGGATGCGGCTCGGGGATGCCGAGAGTCATGAGGAGGCCGCCTTGGAGGCAGTGCCTCCTGCGGCCTTTTGGGGGCGTGACTTGGACCGCCACGCATAGGAGTTCCTCTGGCCTTTCTCCGGCCTGCTGGACGAAGAGGATTGGGGCTTGGCGGAGGGACGAAAGGACCGAAACCTTGATTGTATTTTTCGTTGCTGAGGTCTCTTAGGTTTGGACTGGGGTAAGGAGGAGTCCTTTCCCTTGGATTCCTTAATAATCTCATCCAATCGTTCGCCAAACAAGCGGTCGCCAGAAAACGGCAAACCGGTTAAGAACCTCTTGGAGGCCGAGTCTGCCTTCCATTCGCGCAGCCACATGGCCCTGCGGACTGCCACAGAGTTAGCGGATGCCACCGCTGTACGGCTAGCAGAGTCTAGGACTGCGTTCATGGCGTAGGAAGAAAAAGCTGACGCTTGAGAAGTCAAAGACGCAACCTGCGGAGCAGAATTACGTGTGACCGCATTAATCTCAGCCAGAGAAGCTGAGATAGCTTGGAGTGCCCACACGGCTGCAAAGGCCGGGGCAAAAGACGCGCCCGTGGCTTCATAGATGGATTTCACCAGGAGCTCTATCTGCCTGTCAGTGGCATCCTTTAGCGATGAGCCATCTGCAACCGATACCACAGATCTAGCCGCCAGCCTAGAGACTGGAGGATCCACCTTGGGACATTGAGCCCAACCCTTAACTACTTCAGAGGGGAAGGGGTAACGTGTGTCAGTAAGGCGCTTAGTAAAGCGCTTGTCCGGAACCGCTCTGGGCTTCTGGACAGCGTCTCTGAAGTTAGAGTGATCGAAAAACGCACTCCGTGTACGTTTGGGGAACCGAAACTGGTGTTTCTCCTGCTGAGAAGCCGACTCCTCTACAGGTGGAGGCGGGGGAGAGAGATCTAACACCTGGTTGATGGACGAGATAAGATCATTTACTAAGGCGTCCCCTTCAGGTGTATCAAGGTTGAGGGCGACGTCATGGTCAGAGCCCTGAGCCTGTCTAGGACTGTGGTCCGGGCAGGAGTCCTCCACGTGAGACCTAGGGCCCAACCTGGGAGCGCGCTGCGGTGCGGACCGAGAGGGGCCTGGAGGCGAAGATCCAACAGGGGCCGGGGCCTGTGTAAGGACTGGTCTGGACTGCAAAGCTTCAAGCAGCTTGGCAGACCATTTGTCCATAGACTGAGCCATGGATTGTGAAAGTGACTCAGAGAGTCTCTCAGCAAAAGAGGCGAACTCTGTCCCTGCCGCCTGGACAGGGGGAGCAGGGGGGTCTACATGAGCCGAGGGGCCCACTAGTGACCGAGGCTCCGGCTGAGCAAGCGAAGCAGGGGTCGAGCATTGCTCACAGTGAGGGTAGGTGGAACCCGTAGGTAACATAGCCCCACAAGAGGTACAGGCCGCAAAAAAACCCTGTGCCTTAGCACCTTTGCTCCTTGTGGACGACATGCTGTTGTCGCCTAGGAGAGTGATCACTGAGGGTATATGGGAAAGGGTATACAGCCCGACCGAACAGAAATATATATATATAAATACGTATCTATTCCGGCACCCTAGGGGGACCAGCACCGGGTGACCGGTGTGGCTTACCGACCGCTAAAAAGCGGAGTGTGTGTCCTCCAGATTCCCTGCCTTAGGTCTCCCAGAGCTGCAGAGCTCTTCCCTGAGAATCCTCCACCGGCAGAATGCCAAAAAATGGCTGCCGGAGCTCTCAGGGGAGGAGTGGAGCCGTGGGCGGCGCCAGGAAAGTGCGGGAATCTGGGGTCCCCACAGTGATCAGTGAGGGGGTAGGAAACATACAGGATGCTCCGGCCCTCACATCCGACGTCAGGTCGGCAGTCCCGCCCTTACCCCTGACAGGCAGGCCCGGGGGTGGGATTTTTGCTACTAGGCCGCGATGAAGCCGGGGACTAAATTTAAGACCGTGCCCGACAAGCAGGCGCGGTCGGCGCGGAAGTCCGCCGGCCTTCTCAAATCAGCAGCTGCTGCAGCGTCCGGGAAGAAGGCGCTCCCTGCACAGTCCCCATGGGGACACAGAGTACCTTAGAGTTGCAGGGCCCGGTCCCTGAGGATGAATAGACTCCGGTCCGGCAGATACCCACAGGGGCTGCGGAGGGAGCACGGTCCCAGTAATGGATGACCGGTCAGGATCCCACTTCTCCCAGAGCCGCTAAGGGATGGTGAAGGAGACGGCATGAGGCTCCGGCCTTTGTATCCGCAATGGGTACCTCAACCTTAACAACACCGCCGACGTAGTGGGGTGAGAAGGGAACATGCCGGGGGCCCCGTGGGGGCCCTCTTTTCTTCCAACCGATATAACTAATATGAGAATGCATGAGTGGATGTGTGCCTCCTTCCACACAAAGCATAAAAACTGAGGAGCCCGTGATGCACGGGAGGGTGTATAGGCAGAGGGGAGGGGTTACACTTTTTAAAGTGTAATACTTTGTGTGGCCTCCGGAGGCAGAAGCTATACACCCAATTGTCTGGGTCTCCCAATGGAGCGACAAAGAAACATACAATAGGATAAAGAGTTGCACACAAGTCACAATGTATATGAGAATGATGAAAAGCAAAACTGCTATGGATAATAGGAATAAGTAGATTTTGGGTACTCACCGTAAAATCTCTTTCTTGGAGCCTTCATTGGGGGACACAGAGACCATGGGTTGTATGCTGCTGCCACTAGGAGGCGACACTAAGCAAAACAAGGAAAACTCCTCCTATGCAGTATACACCCACCAACTGGCAATTGTACCTCAGTTAGTGAGAAAGCAATAGGAGACAACAGTAGAAAAAATGAACAATCGTACAGAAGTGGACATTAAACTCAACATTCAACAGAAACATTGAACAGTAACATATGTCCAACACAAGGGCGGGTGCTGTGTCCCCCAATGAAGGCTCCAAGAAAGAGATTTTACGGTGAGTACCCAAAATCTACTTTTCTTTATCGCTTCATTGGGGGACACAGAGACCATGGGACGTCCTAAAGCAGTCCCACGGGTGGGTCTAATGTTACTCTCAGGGCTGACCTCGGTCCACTGCAGCCTGCAGAACTCGTCTACCGAGGCTCGCATCGGAGGATGCGAAAGTGTGGACCCTGTAGAACTTTGTGAAAGTGTGGAGCGAAGACCAGGTGGCCGCTTTGCAAAGCTGCGACGCTGGAGCGTGGTGACGGACCGCCCACGAGGCTCCCACCGCCCTGGTGGAATGGGCCGTAATCCTGAGTGGGCGCGTTCTCCCTCTTACCCGGTAGGCTTCCAGTACGGCAGAGCGAATCCATCGCGCAATGGAGGACTTGGAGGCAGGTAGGCCTCTGCGCGGGCCAGACGGAAGTACAAAAAGGGAATCCGACCGTCTGAATTGAGAGGTCCTGGAAATGTACAAATGGAGAGCTCTGACCAAGTCCAGCTTGTGGAGAAGAATCTCACGAGGGTGCGAAGGATTCAGACAAAAGGAGGGGAGAACAATGTCCTCGTTAAGATGGAAAGAGGAAACCACCTTGGGCAGAAAGGACGGAACCGGACAGAGGACTACCTTATCCTGGTGGAAGACAAGATATGGAGAGCGGCAGGAAAGCGCCGCTAGTTCAGATACCCGCCTGATTGACGTGATGGCAACTCAGAAGGCGACCTTCCAAGAGAGGAACGTGAGGGACATCTCCTACATAGGTTCTAAGGGGGAATGCTGGAGAACAGACAGAACCAGGTTGAGGTCCCAGGGCTCCACCGGAGGTTGAACGGGGGGCGCCGCATGCACGGCCCCCTGAATGAATGTGCGAACCTGTGAGCGAGAGGCAATCCTCCTTTGAAAGAGAATGGAAAGAGCAGACACTTGACCCTTGAGGGAGCGGAGTGCTAATCCAGCATCCAGACCAGACTGTAGGAATGACAACAGAACTGGCAAGGAGGTCATGGCTGTGACCTGGTTAGCTTCACACCAGCGGAAATAGGCCTTCCACGTCCGGTGGTAAATGCGGGAAGAGGAAGGCTTCCGAGCTTTGATCATTGTCTGGACGACCTTTTCTGAGAATCCCGCGGAAGTTAGTACTGCGGCTTCAACAGCCATGCCGTTAAATTGAGCGACTGTGAATTCTGGTGAAGAAAAGGCCCTTGAGTGAGAAGGTCCTGGACGTCTGGAAGTCTCCACGGAACGTCGGCAAGAAGGTGCACGAGCTCTGCGTACCACGGGCGACGAGGCCAATCTGGGGCCACAAGAATCACCGGAACTCCCTCCGCCTTGATCTTCTTGACTAGCTTGGGTATAAGCGGAAGTGGAGGGAAGAGGTACGGCAGAGAGAACTGCGACCAGGGGATCGCTAGGGCGTCCGTTGCGAGCGCTAGTGGGTCTCTTGCCCTGGAGACGAACTGGGGGACCTTGTGATTCCACCTGGAGGCCAGGAGATCCACGTCGGGGGTCCCCCACCTGGAACAGATCTGCTGGAAGATTCTGGGATTGAGGGACCACTCTCCCGCATCGAGGCCCTCTCGGCTGAGGAAGTCGGCGGCCGAATTGTCCACGCCCGGGATGTGGACCGCCGAAATCGCTGGGATGTTCTGTTCGGCCCAGTCGAGGATTTGAGATACCTCTCTCATTGCCGCTCGGCTGCGTGTTCCGCCTTGATGGTTTATGTAGGCTACAGTGGTTGCATTGTCGGACTGCACCCGAACTGGGTGTCCGCGAAGCAGAGCCTTCCAATGAAAGAGAGCTAGGCGAACTGATCTGAGTTCCAAGATGCTGATGGGAAGTTTGGTTTCCGGCTCAGTCCAGCGACCCTGAACTGTGAGGTCTTGGAAAGTGGCCCCCCATCCTAGCAGGCTGGCGTCTGTCGTGACGACCCTCCATCGAAGGGGAAGAAATGATCTCCCTTGGAGGGTGAGGGGAGAGCATCTCCACCATTCCAATGACTCTCTGACTCGAGGAGGGATCGCAATTGGTCGATCCAGGGAGTGAGGGGACTTGTCCCATGCTGCGAGAAGGAGACCTTGAAGGGGGCGAGTGTAGAATTGACTGTAGGGCACTGCTTCCATTGACGCCACCATCTTCCCGAGAATGCTCATGCAGTATCGAAGGGAGCAGCGAGGTGCGCGTTGGAGCTTCCAAATCCCCCTGAGAATAGCTGTGAGTTTGTCCTTGGGCAGAAGAACCTTCGCTTGCGTGGTATCGAAGATCATGCCGAGGAATGAGATGCGTTGAGTCGGGATCAGAGATGACTTTGGTCTGTTGATCAACCAGCCGAGACGGGATAAAGTATCCAGAGTGATGTTGAGACTGTCGCGGCACTCCGCCGCCGAGGGAGCCTTGATCAAAATGTCGTCCAGATACGGGATGGCTAGAATTCCCTGGGTCCGAAGAATAGCCATGACAGTAGCCATCACCTTGGTGAAGACTCTGGGAGCTGTCGAGAGCCCGAATGGGAGGGCAGTGAACTGGAAGTGTTGCCCCTGAACCATGAAGCGTAGGAATCTCTGATGAGCTGGAAAGATCGGGAAGTGGAGATAGGCGTCCTGGATGTCCACCGAGCAAAGGAACTCCCCTGGTTCCATGGACGCTATCACTGAGCGCAGAGACTCCATGCGGAATCGCCGGAGGCGGACCCGCCTGTTGAGGCGCTTGAGATCCAGGATGGGGCGGACTGTGCCATTCTTCTTCGGTACCACGAAGAGGTTTGAATAAAAACCCCGGAATCTGTCTTGAGGGGGTACGGAGATGATGACCCCAGAGTCTCGCATGGCCTGAATGGCTGCGAAGAAGCCCTTTGTGAGGGAGGGATCCTTGGGGGGTTTGGACTGGACGAAGCGTGAGCATGGGAGCAAAGAAAACTCTATCTTGTAGCCGTGAGAGACGACGTCTCAAACCCAGGCGTCGTCTATCACGGAAAGCCACGTGCTTCTGAACATGCGGAGACGACCGCCGACCCTGGATGGGGACCCGGTGACGGGAGCCCAGTCATGTGGAGGAAAATCTGTGGGATCTGGACCTGGAGGACTTGGACTGCTGGCCACGGGAACGCCAGGAACGCCAGTGGGGTGTTGCCTTAAAGGAGGGCTTCCGTCTCTCCTGACGCGCTGGGGACCGCTCCCAACGTGAGTTGGTGTTGGTGTTGGAGAATTGACGAAAGGGGCGAAAGGGAAAAGGCCGCCGCTTTGGAGGAGCGCGAGGGGTCCTCTGTTGGGGGAGGAAGGTACTCTTGCCTCCCGTAGCCTCAGAGATGATCTTGTCCAGCTTTTCTCCGAAGAGTCTGGCACCGACAAAGGGAAGACTGGTGAGAGACTTTTTGGATGCTGAGTCCGCGTTCCACGCTTTAAGCCACAGGGCTCTGCGGATTGCAGTAATGTTTTTTCTTTTTATTTTTTATTTTAAAAAACGGAGCCCCCCATGACCCGGGACAAGGGATGGGTACCTGTCCCGGTGGCTGATAGTCCTCTTTGGCTTGATCTTGTCCTCCTTGGCTTGATCCTGGCCTCCTGGGAAGGACATAGGGAGACGGGAATCTTCCAATGATTTTTCGTCTCCCCTCCCTGATCAGGCCGGCTGTGGAGGGCGGGCGTGCAGGGGGAGGGGGGCAAGGACCATCCGCCTGTCCCTCTGTGCGGATGCCCCCCAAACAGTCTTGAGAGTGTTAGGGGGGTAGGGTCCTGCCAGACAGGCACGGAAGTGGCGGACGGACCCCACTTCTGTGCGACCGGCCTCTAGGGGGGAGAGCAGGGTGAGCGATTACACCCTGTCACCCGACGAGCTGTGTCTGAAACGAAAAAGGGGAAAAGATTAAAAATACAAACCTGAGGGGCTGGGAGCAGCCCCAAGTGTGTCCACCTCCTATGGACACTAAGCTTAAACTGAGGTACAATTGC
The DNA here is from genome assembly GCF_048569485.1 of Anomaloglossus baeobatrachus. Lineage (NCBI taxonomy): Eukaryota > Metazoa > Chordata > Amphibia > Anura > Aromobatidae > Anomaloglossus > Anomaloglossus baeobatrachus. The sequence goes on from NC_134360.1 coordinate 15,970,725, forward strand.
CAGTTGGTGGGTGTATACTGCATAGGAGGAGTTTTCCTTGTTTTGCTTAGTGTCGCCTCCTAGTGGCAGCAGCATACAACCCATGGTCTCTGTGTCCCCCAATGAAGCGATAAAGAAATAAGAGATGTTTAGCCATTGTATTGATCAATGCAAAAGAGCCCCAAAATCAACGCCAAGGTAATCTCTATTTTTGGGGTTCCTTCTCTTATATTCCTATTATTGATAGCAGTTATGCATATTCCATTTTTCATGTTTTTTCACTTTTTCAGATAGTTCATTGTATTTTTCAGTCTAGTATTCTCGTAGCAGTTTTGCTTTTAATCATTCTCATATACATCGTGACTTGTGTGCAACTCTTTATCCTATTGTTTAGTTATGTTTTTTGAGTCTTGCACCATGTTCACACCATTGGTGTTCCAGACAAAGGGAATTTTGTTTACTTACCGTAAATTCCTTTTCTTCTAGCTCCTATTGGGAGACCCAGACAATTGAGGTGGATCCTCCAGTCTCTAGATTGGCTGCTAGGTCAGTTGTGTCGGTTGCCGATGGCTCATCCCTGAAGGATGCCACTGACAGACACCAGTAAGGAATCTTTTGGAAGCAGAGTCTGCTTTCCATTCGCGCAGCCACATGGCCCTGCGGACTGCCACGGAGTTAGCGGATGCCACAGCCGTACGGCTAGCGGAGTCCAGGACGGCGTTCATGGCGTAGGACGAAAATGCTGATGCCTGAGAGGTCAAGGAAGACACATGCGGAGCCGAATTCCGCGTGACAGCATTAATCTCAATCAGACATGCTGAGATTGCTTGGAGTGCCCACACAGCCGCAAAGGCCGGGGCGAAAGACGCGCCCGTGGCCTCATGAATAGACTTCACCAAGAGCTCTATCTGTCTGTCAGTGGCATCCTTCAGGGATGAGCCATCGGCAACCGACACAACTGACCTAGCAGCCAATCTAGAGACTGGAGGATCCACCTCAATTGTCTGGGTCTCCCAATGGAGCGACAAAGAAATACATTCTTTAGTTAGTATGCACTTTTTGTCTGAGAACCCTGCCCCACCCACAGCCATGTGTCTTATTTCACATATAAAGCTTGGTCCTTTGCTTCCCATACACAGCAAGTTTTTTTAACTGCAGGTGAGGTTACACATAGGTTAGGGACCCCAAAAAAAGGGAATTTTGTTTACTTACCGTAAATTCCTTTTCTTCTAGCTCCTATTGGGAGACCCAGACAATTGGGTGTATAGCTTCTGCCTCTGGAGGCCACACAAACTATTACACTTTAAAAAGTGTAACCCCTCCCCTCTGCCTATACATCCTCCCGTGGATCACGGGCCCATCAGTTTTGGTGCAAAAGCAGGAAGGAGAGAACTTATAAATTGGTCTAGGGTAAATTCAATCCGAAGGATGTTCGGAGAACTGAAGACCATGAACCAAAAGAACAATTCAACATCAACAACATGTGTACACAAAAGAACAACCAGCCCGAAGGGCACAGGGGCGGGTGCTGGGTCTCCCAATAGGAGCTAGAAGAAAAGGAATTTACGGAAAGTAAACAAAATTCCCTTTTTCTTTGTCGCTCCATTGGGAGACCCAGACAATTGGGACGTCCAAGAGCACTCCCTGGGTGGGTAAAAGAATACCTCAATAAAAAGAGCCGAAAACGGCCCCCTCTTACAGGTGGGCAACCGCCGCCTGGAGGACTCGCCTACCTAGACTGGCGTCTGCCGAAGCATAGGTATGCACTTGATAGTGTTTCGTGAAAGTGTGCAGACTAGACCACGTAGCCGCCTGACACACCTGCTGAGCCGTCGCCCGGTGCCGCAATGCCCAGGACGCACCTACGGCTCTGGTAGAATGGGCTTTCAGCCCTGAAGGAAGCGGAAGCCCAGAAGAACGGTAGGCCTCGAGAATCGGTTCCTTGATCCACCGAGCCAAGGTTGACTTGGAGGCCTGAGAGCCCTTACGCTGGCCAGCGACAAGGACAAAGAGCGCATCTGAACGGCGCAGGGGCACGGTGCGAGACACGTAGAACCGGAGTGCTCTCACTAGATCCAAAGAGTGCAAATCCTTTTCACACTGGTGAATTGGATTAGGGCAAAAGGAAGGCAAGGAGATATCCTGATTTAGATGAAAAGGGGATACCACCTTAGGGAGAAATTCCGGGACAGGACGCAGAACCACCTTATCCTGGTGGAAAACCAGGAAGGGGGCTTTGCATGACAGCGCTGCAAGCTCAGACACTCTCCGAAGTGATGTGACTGCCACCAGGAAGGCCACCTTCTGCGAAAGACGGAAGAGAGAGACATCCCGCAGCGGCTCAAAGAAGGGAATTTTGTTTACTTACCGTAAATTCCTTTTCTTCTAGCTCCTATTGGGAGACCCAGACAATTGAGACCCAGACAATTGGGTGTATAGCTTCTGCCTCCGGAGGCCACACAAAGCACCACACTTTAAAAAGTGTAACCCCTCCCCTCTGCCTATACACCCTCCCGTGCATCACGGGCTCCTCAGTTTTGGTGCAAAAGCAGGAAGGAGAAAACTTATAAATTGGTCTAGGGTAAATTCAATCCGAAGGATGTTCGGAGAACTGAAAACAATGAACCAAAAGAACAATTCAACATGAACAACATGTGTACACTAAAGAACAACCAGCCCGAAGGACACAGGGGCGGGTGCTGGGTCTCCCAATAGGAGCTAGAAGAAAAGGAATTTACGGTAAGTAAACAAAATTCCCTTCTTCTTTGTCGCTCCATTGGGAGACCCAGACAATTGGGACGTCCAAAAGCAGTCCCTGGGTGGGTAAAAGAATACCTCGATAAAAAGAGCCGAAACGGCCCCCTCTTACAGGTGGGCAACCGCCGCCTGAAGGACTCGCCTACCTAGACTGGCGTCTGCCGAAGCATAGGTATGCACTTGATAGTGTTTCGTGAAAGTGTGCAGACTAGACCACGTAGCCGCCTGACACACCTGCTGAGCCGTAGCCCGGTGCCGCAATGCCCAGGACGCACCCTGGTAGAATGGGCTTTCAGCCCTGAAGGAAGCGGAAGCCCAGAAGAACGGTAGGCTTCGAGAATCGGTTCCTTGATCCACCGAGCCAAGGTTGACTTGGAAGCCTGCGAACCCTTACGCTGGCCAGCGACAAGGACAAAGAGCGCATCTGAACGACGCAGGAGCGCCGTGCGAGACACGTAGAGTCGGAGTGCTCTCACCAGATCTAAGGAGTGCAAATCCTTTTCACATTGGTGAATTGGATTAGGGCAAAAAGAAGGTAAGGAGATATCCTGATTGAGATGAAAAGGAGATACCACCTTAGGGAGAAATTCCGGGACAGAACGCAGAACCACCTTATCCTGGTGAAACACCAGGAATGGGGCTTTGCATGACAGCGCTGCAAGCTCAGACACTCTCCGGAGTGATGTAACTGCCACTAGAAATACCACCTTCTGCGAAAGACGTGATAAAGAGACATCCCGCAGCGGCTCGAAAGGTGGTTTCTGAAGAGCCGTTAGCACCCTGTTAAGGTCCTAGGGTTCCAGCGGAGAAAAAACGCTCCCCATCCTGACAGGCTCGCGTCCGTGGTGACCACAGCCCAGGTTGGGGGTAGGAAGGATTTTCCCTGCGATAGAGAATTGGGAAAGAGCCACCACTGAAGAGACGTCTTGGTTGCAAGGGAAAGAGAGACGTTGCTGTCGAGAGAAGTCGACCTCCTGTCCCATTTGCGGAGAATGTCCCATTGGAGTGGCCGCAGATGAAATTGCGCGAACGGCACTGCCTCCATCGCTGCCACCATCTTCCCCAGGAAGTGCATGAGGCGCCTCAAGGGGTGTGACTGACCCCGAAGAAGAGATTGCACCCCTGCCTGCAGAGAAAGCTGTTTGTCCAGCGGTAGCTTGACTACCGCTGACTGTGTATGAAACTCCATCCCGAGGTAAGTCAGTGATTGGGTCGGTGTCAACTTGGATTTCGGGAAGTTGATGATCCACCCGAACTGCTGGAGAGTCGCCAGAGCGACGATAAGGCTGTGTTGACACGCCACCCGAGAAGGTGCCCTGACTAGGAGATCGTCTAAGTAGGGAATCACCGAGTGGCCCTGAGAGTGTAGGACCGCCACAACGGATGCCATGACTTTGGTGAAAACCCGTGGGGCTGTCGCCAGGCCGAAAGGCAATGCCACGAACTGAAGGTGTTCGTCCCCGATGGCGAAACGCAAGAAGCGTTGATGTTCGGGTGCGATCGGCACGTGGAGATAAGCATCCTTGATGTCGATCGATGCTAGGAAGTCTCCTTGTGACATCGAGGCGATGACCGAGCGGAGAGATTCCATCCGAAACCGTCTGGTTCTCACATGTCTGTTGAGTAGTTTGAGGTCCAGAACGGGACGGAATGATCCGTCCTTTTTTGGCACCACGAACAAGTTGGAGTAAAAGCCGCGACCACGTTCCTGAGCGGGAACGGGGATCACAACTCCTTCTGTCTTCAGAGCGTCCACTGCCTGAAAAAGTGCGTCGGCCTGAGCGGGGGGCGGAGAGGTTCTGAAGAAACGAGTCGGAGGACGAGAGCTGAACTCTATCCTGTAACCGTGAGACAGAATGTCTCTCACCCATCGGTCTTGAACATGTGGCCACCAGGCGTCGCAAAAGCGGGAGAGCCTGCCACCGACCGAGGATGCGGCTCGGGGATGCCGAGAGTCATGAGGAGGCCGCCTTGGAGGCAGTGCCTCCTGCGGCCTTTTGGGGGCGTGACTTGGACCGCCACGCATAGGAGTTCCTCTGGCCTTTCTCCGGCCTGCTGGACGAAGAGGATTGGGGCTTGGCGGAGGGACGAAAGGACCGAAACCTCGATTGTATTTTTCGTTGCTGAGGTCTCTTAGGTTTGGACTGGGGTAAGGAGGAGTCCTTTCCCTTGGATTCCTTAATAATCTCATCCAATCGTTCGCCAAACAAGCGGTCGCCAGAAAACGGCAAACCAGTTAAGAACCTCTTGGAGGCCGAGTCTGCCTTCCATTCGCGCAGCCACATGGCCCTGCGGACTGCCACAGAGTTAGCGGATGCCACCGCTGTACGGCTAGCAGAGTCTAGGACTGCGTTCATGGCGTAGGAAGAAAACCTGACGCTTGAGAAGTCAAAGACGCAACCTGCGGAGCAGAATTACGTGTGACCGCCTTAATCTCAGCCAGACAAGCTGAGATAGCTTGGAGTTCCCACACGGCTGCAAAGGCCGGGGCAAAAGACGCGCCCGTGGCTTCATAGATGGACTTCACCAGGAGCTCTATCTGCCTGTCAGTGGCATCCTTTAGCGATGAGCCATCTGCAACCGATACCACAGATCTAGCCGCCAGCCTAGAGACTGGAGGATCCACCTTGGGACATTGAGCCCAACCCTTAACTACTTCAGAGGGGAAGGGGTAACGTGTGTCAGTAAGGCGCTTAGTAAAGCGCTTGTCCGGAACCGCTCTGGGCTTCTGGACAGCATCTCTGAAGTTAGAGTGATCGAAAAACGCACTCCGTGTACGTTTGGGGAACCGAAACTGGTGTTTCTCCTGCTGAGAAGCCGAATCCTCTACAGGTGGAGGCGGGGGAGAGAGATCTAACACCTGGTTGATGGACGAGATAAGATCATTTACCAAGGCGTCCCCTTCAGGTGTATCAAGGTTGAGGGCGACGTCAGGGTCAGAGCCCTAAGCTGCGACGTCCGCCTCGTCCTCCAGCGAGTCCTCAAGCTGGGAACCCGAGCAGCGTGAAGAAGTCGGGGAAGATTCCCAGCGAGCCCGCTTAGCCTGTCTAGGACTGTGGTCCGGGCAGGAGTCCTCCACGTGAGACCTAGGGCCCAACCTGGGAGCGCGCTGCGGTGCGGATCGAGAGGGGCCTGGAGGCGACGATCCAACAGGGGCCGGGGCCTGTGTAAGGACCGGTCTGGACTGCAAAGCTTCAAGCAGCTTGGCAGACCATTTGTCCATAGACTGAGCCATGGATTGTGAAAGTGACTCAGAGAGTCTCTCAGCAAAAGAGGCGAACTCTGTCCCTGCCGCCTGGACAGGGGGAGCAGGGGGGTCTACATGAGCCGAGGGGCCCACTAGTGACCGAGGCTCCGGCTGAGCAAGCGAAACAGGGGTCGAGCATTGCTCACAGTGAGGGTAGGTGGAACCCGCAGGTAACATAGCCCCACAAGAGGTACAGGCCGCAAAAAAACCCTGTGCCTTAGCACCTTTGCTCCTTGTGGACGACATGCTGTTGTCTCCTAGGAGAGTGATCACTGAGGGTATATGGGAAAGGGTATACAGCCCGACCGAACAGAAATATATATATAAATACGTATCTATTCCGGCACCCTAGGGGGACCAGCACCGGGTGACCGTGACCGGTGTGGCTTACCGACCGCTAAAAAGCGGAGTGTGTGTCCTCCAGATTCCCTGCCTTAGGTCTCCCAGAGCTGCAGAGCTCTTCCCTGAGAATCCTCCACCGGCAGAATGCCAAAAAATGGCTGCCGGAGCTCTCAGGGGAGGAGTGGAGCCGTGGGCGGCGCCAGGAAAGTGCGGGAATCTGGGGTCCCCACAGTGATCAGTGAGGGGGGAGGAAACATACAGGATGCTCCGGCCCTCACATCCGACGTCAGGTCGGCAGTCCCGCCCTTACCCCTGACAGGCAGGCCCGGGGGCGGGATTTTTGCTACTAGGCCGCGATGAAGCCGGGGACCAAATTTAAGACCGTGCCCGACAAGCAGGCGCGGCGGCGCGGAAGTCCGCCGGCCTTCTCAAATCAGCAGCTGCTGCAGCGTCCGGGAAGAAGGCGCTCCCTGCACAGTCCCCATGGGGACACAGAGTACCTTAAAGTTGCAGGGCCCGGTCCCTGAGGATGAATAGACTCCGGTCCGGCAGATACCCACAGGGGCTGCGGAGGGAGCACGGTCCCAGTAAATGGATGACCGGTCAGGATCCCACTTCTCCCAGAGCCGCTAAGGGATGGTGAAGGAAACGGCATGAGGCTCCGGCCTTTGTACCCGCAATGGGTACCTCAACCTTAACAACACCGCCGACGTAGTGGGGTGAGAAGGGAACATGTCGGGGGCCCCGTGGGGGCCCTCTTTTCTTCCAACCGATATAACTAATATGAGAATGCATGAGTGGATGTGTGCCTCCTTCCACACAAAGCATAAAACTGAGGAGCCCGTGATGCACGGGAGGGTGTATAGGCAGAGGGGAGGGGTTACACTTTTTAAAGTGTGGTGCTTTGTGTGGCCTCCGGAGGCAGAGGCTATACACCCAATTGTCTGGGTCTCCCAATGGAGCGACAAAGAAAGGCGGCTTTTCAAGAGCCGTCAGAACCCTGTTAAGATCCCAAGGTTCCAACGGACGTTTGTAAGGTGGGACCATGTGGCAGACTCCCTGCAGGAACGTGCGGACCTGCGGAAGCCTGGCTAGACGCTTTTGAAAAAACACGGAGAGCGCCGATACTTGGCCCTTGAGAGAGCCGAGGGACAAACCCTTGTCCATTCCAGATTGTAGGAATGAAAGGAATGTGGGTAAGGCAAACGGCCATGGAGGAAAACCGTTATCCGCGCACCAGGATAGGAAGATTTGCCAGGACCTGTAATAGATCTTGGCGGACGTTGGCTTCCTGGCTTGTCTCATGGTGGCAATGACATCCTGAGATAACCCTGAAGACGCTAGGAGCCAGGACTCAATGGCCACACAGTCAGGTTGAGGGCCACAGAATTCAGATGGAAAAAAGGGCCTTGTGACAGCAAGTCTGGGCGGTCTGGAAGTGCCCACGGTTGACCCGTGAGATGCCACAGATCCGGATACCACGACCGCCTCGGCCAGTCTGGAGCGACGAGAATGGCGCGACGGCAGTCGGACCTGATCTTGCGAAGTACCCTGGGCAGCATCGCCAGAGGGGGAAACACATAAGGCAGTCGAAACTGCGACCAATCCTGGACTAAAGCGTCCGCTGCCAGAGCTCTGTGATCCTGAGACCGTGCCATGAAGGCCGGGACCTTGTTGTTGTGTCGTGACGCCATGAGATCGACATCCGGCGTTCCCCAGCTGCGACAGATCTCTCGAAACATGTCTGGGTGTAGAGACCATTCCCCCGCGTCCATGCCCTGACGACTGAGAAAATCTGCTTCCCAGTTTTCTACACCCGGGATGTGAACTGCGGAGATGGTGGAGCCTGTGGCTTCCACCCACTGCAGAATCCGCCGGACTTCCTGGAAGGCTTGACGACTGCGAGTGCCGCCTTGGTGGTTGATGTAGGCGACGGCAGTGGCGTTGTCCGACTGAATTCGGATCTGCCTGCCCTCCAGCCACCGATGGAAAGCCAATAGGGCTAGATATACTGCCCTTATCTCCAGGAGATTGATCTGAAGGGACGATTCTATCGGAGTCCAGGTTCCTTGAGCCCTGTGGTGGAGAAAAACCGCTCCTCAACCTGACAGGCTCGCGTCCGTGGTGACCACGGCCCAGGTTGGAGGTAGAAAGGATTTTCCCCGAGACAGAGACGTGGGTAGGGGCCACCACTGAAGTGATGTTTTGGTTGCAAGGGAAAGAGAGATGTCCTTGTCGAGGGAAGCCACACTCTTGTCCCACTTGCGAAGAATGTCCCATTGGAGTGGTCGTAGATGGAATTGCGCGAACGGCACTGCCTCCATAGCTGCAACCATCTTCCCCAGGAAGTGCATGAGGAGCCTTAAGGGGTGTGACTGACTCCGAAGAAGGGATTGCACCCCCGCCTGCAGAGAAAGCTGTTTGTCCCGCGGTAGCTTGACTAACGCTGGCTGGGTATGAAACTCCATCCCAAGGTAAGTCAGTGATTGGGTCGATGTCAACTTGGATTTCGGGAAATTGATGATCCACCCAAACTGCTGGAGAGTCGCCAGAGTGACGGTAAGGCTTTGTTGACACGCCACCCGAGAAGGGGCCCTGACTAGGAGATCGTCTAAGTAGGGGATCACCGAGTGGCCCTGAGAGTGCAGGACCGCCACGACGGAGAAACGAGCCATAGGTCGGGAGCTGAACACTATCCTGTAACCATGAGACAAAATGTCTCTCACCCATCGGTCTTGAACATGTGGCCACCAGGCGTCGCCAAAGCGGGAGAGCCTGCCACCGACCGAGGATGTGGCTAGATGAGGCCGAGAGTCATGAGGAGGCCGTCTTGGAGGCAGTGCCTCCTGCGGCCTTTTGGGGGCGTGACTTTGACCGCCACGCATAGGAGTTCCTCTGGCCTTTCTCCGGCCGGTTGGACGAAGAGGATTGGGGCTTGGCGGAGGGACGAAAGGACCGAAACCTCGATTGGATTTTTCTCTGCTGAGGTCTCTTAGGTTTGGATTGGGGTAAGGAGGAGTCCTTACCCGAGGATTCCTTAATAATCTCATCCAATCGTTCGCCAAACAAACGGTCACCAGAAAAAGGCAAACCAGTTAAGAACCTTTTGGAAGCAGAGTCTGCTTTCCATTCGCGCAGCCACATGGCCATGCGGACTGCCACGGAGTTAGCAGATGCTACAGCCGTACGGCTAGTGGAGTCCAGGACGGCGTTCATGGCATAGGACGAAAAAGCTGATGCCTGAGAGGTCAAGGAAGAAACATGCGGAGCAGAATTCCGTGTGACATAAAACTGAGGAGCCCGTGGTCCACGGGAGGGTGTATAGGCAGAGGGGAGGGGTTACACTTTTTAAAGTGTAATACCTTGTGTGGCCTCCAGAGGCAGAAGCTATACACCCAATTGTCTGGGTCTCCCAATGGAGCGACAAAGAAATAGAGATTACCTTGGCGTTGGTTTTGGGGCTCTTTTGCATTGATCAATACAATGGCTAAACATCTCTTATGTTCCTATTATTCATAGCAGTTATGCATATTCCATTTTTCATGTTTTTTCACTTTTTCAGATAGTTCATTGTATTTTTCAGTCTAGTATTCCCATAGCAGTTTTGCTTTTCATCATTCTCATATACATTGTGACTTGTGTGCAACTCTTTATCCTATTGCAAGGCTACATGATAGGTAGGGGCACATTACAGATTTTTTTTATGGTGCTACAAAAGAATTAAAGTCCAGGATTTTACTCACTCTTCGTTCTGCAGTCTGTGGTTTGTCACCAGTCGATCCAGTAAAATATTAGCAAAATGTTTTGCTTTGTCGGCCAGGCCTTGCTTTAAATCATCGCAGTCGAGGTGGACCATGGTGAAATAGGCGCGGGTGGGCAGCCCCATGATATCTCTGGCCAGGGCGTGAAATTGTTCTATAAACTAGAATACAAAGGAGCATTACAAATCAGTAATACAAATAGCCGAAATCTGAAATAAAGTGCTATGGATTTCACTGGCAAGGTTCTCAAAGTTTAGTGATGGAGATTTGCTACATGCATGAGGTTAAAAGGGTGGTGTCGTTTGGAAAACGCATTTTTAATACCCTCTTAGTGATTTCTCTTTACTCCCAGATTACTTTAATTTGATAAACGGCAAATAAAAAGTCGAAATTTACAACTAAGAAAGATTTTTGTGAAACATCAAGGACAGAAAAGGGACGAGTTAGGCTCTGTGCGCACATTGCTTTTTTTGACGCTGCTTTTTTGTGTGTTTTTTGCCGCTAAAAAACACAAAAGAAGGGAATTTTGTTTACTTACCGTAAATTCCTTTTCTTCTAGCTCCTATTGGGAGACCCAGACAATTGGGTGTATAGCTTCTGCCTCCGGAGGCCACACAAAGTATTACACTTAAAAAAGTGTAACCCCTCCCCTCTGCCTATACACCCTCCCGTGGATCACGGGCTCCTCAGTTTTGGTGCAAAAGCAGGAAGGAGAAAACTTATAAATTGGTCTAGGGTAAATTCAATCCGAAGGATGTTCGGAGAACTGAAACCATGAACCAAAAGAACAATTCAACATGAACAACATGTGTACACAAAAGAACAACCAGCCCGAAGGGAACAGGGGCGGGTGCTGGGTCTCCCAATAGGAGCTAGAAGAAAAGGAATTTACGGTAAGTAAACAAAATTCCCTTCTTCTTTGTCGCTCCATTGGGAGACCCAGACAATTGGGACGTCCAAAAGCAGTTCCTGGGTGGGTAAAAGAATACCTCAATAAAAAGAGCCGCAACGGCCCCCTCTTACAGGTGGGCAACCGCCGCCTGAAGGACTCGCCTACCTAAACTGGCGTCTGCCGAAGCATAGGTATGCACTTGATAGTGTTTCGTGAAAGTGTGCAGACTAGACCACGTAGCTGCCTGACACACCTGCTGAGCCGTAGCCCGGTGCCGCAATGCCCAGGACGCACCCACGGCTCTGGTAGAATGGGCTTTCAGCCCTGAAGGAAGCGGAAGCCCAGAAGAACGGTAGGCTTCGAGAATCGGTTCCTTAATCCACCGAGCCAAGGTTGACTTGGAAGCCTGCGAACCCTTACGCTGGCCAGCGACAAGGACAAAGAGCGCATCTGAACGACGCAGGGGCGCCGTGCGAGACACGTAGAGCCGGAGTGCTCTCACTAGATCCAAAGAGTGCAAATCCTTTTCACATTGGTGAATTGGACTGGGGCAAAATGAAGGCAAGGAGATATCTTGATTGAGATGAAAAGGAGATACCACCTTAGGGAGAAAATCCGGGACCGGACGCAGAACCACCTTATCCTGGTGAAACACCAGGAAGGGGGCTTTGCATGACAGCGCTGCAAGCTCAGACACTCTCCGGAGTGATGTAACTGCCACTAGAAAGGCCACCTTCTGCGAAAGACGTGATAAAGAGACATCCCGCAGCGGCTCGAAAGGTGGTTTCTGAAGAGCCGTTAGCACCTTGTTAAGATCCCAGGGTTCAAGCGGACGTTTGTAAGGTGGGACTATGTGGCAAACTCCCTGCAGGAACGTGCGGACCTGCGGAAGCCTGGCTAGGCGCTTTTGAAAAAATACGGAGAGCGCCGATACTTGGCCCTTGAGAGAGCCGAGTGACAACCCCTTGTCCATTCCGGATTGAAGGAATGAAAGAAAAGTGGGTAAGGCAAACGGCCATGGAGGAAAACCGTTATCAGAGCACCAGGATAAGAAGATTTGCCAAGACCTGTAATAGATTTTGGCGGACGTTGGCTTCCTGGCTTGTCTCATGGTGGCAATGACATCCTGAGATAACCCTGAAGACGCTAGGAGCCAGGACTCAATGGCCACACAGTCAGGTTGAGGGCCACGGAATTCAGATGGAAAAGCGGGCCTTGTGACAGCAAGTCTGGGCGGTCTGGAAGCGCCCACGGTTGTCCCACCGTGAGATGCCACAGATCCGGATACCACGACCGCCTCGGCCAATCTGGAGCGACGAGAATGGCGCGACGGCAGTCGGATCTGATCTTGCGTAACACTCTGGGCAGCATCGCCAGAGGAGGAAACACGTAAGGCAGTCGAAACTGCGACCAATCCTGAACTAACGCATCCGCCGCCAGAGTTCTGTGATCCAGAGACCGAGCCATGAAAGCCGGGACTTTGTTGTTGTGCCGTGACGCCATGAGATCGACGTCCGGCGCTCCCCAGCGGCGACAGATCTCTCGAAACACTTCTGGGTGTAGAGACCATTCCCCCGCATCCATGCCCTGACGACTGAGAAAATCTGCTTCCCAGTTTTCTACGCCCGGGATGTGAACTGCGGAGATGGTGGAGGGTGTGGCTTCCACCCACTGCAGAATCTGCCGGACTTCCTGGAAGGCTTGACGACTGCGAGTGCCGCCTTGGTGGTTGATGTATGCGACGGCAGTGGCGTTGTCCGACTGGATACGGATCTGCCTGCCCTCCAGCCACTGATGGAAAGCCAATAGGGCTAGATACACTGCCCTTATCTCCAGAACATTGATCTGAAGGGAAGACTCTATCGGAGTCCAGGTTCCCTGAGCCCTGTGGTGGAGAAAAAACGCTCCCCACCCTGACAGGCTCGCGTCCATGGTGACCACAGCCCAGGTTGGGGGTAGGAAGGATTTTCCCTGCGATAGAGAATTGGGAAGGAGCCACCACTGAAGAGACGTCTTGGTTGCAAGGGAAAGAGAGACGTTCCTGTCGAGGGAAGCCGACCTCCTGTCCCATTTGCGGAGAATGTCCCATTGGAGTGGCCGCAGATAGAATTGCGCGAACGGCACTGCCTCCATCGCTGCCACCATCTTCCCCAGGAAGTGCATGAGGCGCCTTAAGGGGTGTGACTGACCCCGAAGAAGAGATTGCACCCCTGCCTGCAGAGAAAGCTGTTTGTCCCGCGGTAGCTTGACTACCGCTGACAGTGTATGAAACTCCATCCCGAGGTAAGTCAGTGATTGGGTCGGTGTCAACTTGGATTTCGGGAAGTTGATGATCCACCCGAACTGCTGGAGAGTCGCCAGAGCGACGGTAAGGCTGTGTTGACACGCCACCCGAGAAGGGGCCCTGACTAGGAGATCGTCTAAGTAGGGAATCACCGAGTGGCCCTGAGAGTGTAGGACCGCCACAACGGATGCCATGACTTTGGTGAAAACCCGTGGGGCTGTCGCCAGGCCGAAAGGCAATGCCACGAACTGAAGGTGTTCGTCCCCGATGGCGAAACGCAAGAAGCGTTGATGTTCGGGTGCGATCGGCACATGGAGATAAGCATCCTTGATGTCGATCGATGCTAGGAAGTCTCCTTGTGACATCGAGGCGATGACCGAGCGGAGAGATTCCATCCGAAACCGTCTGGTTCTCACATGTCTGTTGAGTAGTTTGAGGTCCAGAACGGGACGGAATGATCCGTCCTTTTTTGGCACCACGAACAAGTTGGAGTAAAAGCCGCGACCACGTTCCTGAAGGGGAACGGGGATCACAACTCCTTCTGTCTTCAGAGCGTCCACTGCCTGAAAAAGTGCGTCGGCCTGAGCGGGGGGCGGAGAGGTTCTGAAGAAACGAGCCGCAGGACGAGAGCTGAACTCTATCCTGTAACCGTGAGACAGAATGTCTCTCACCCATCGGTCTTGAACATGTGGCCACCAGGCGTCGCAAAAGCGGGAGAGCCTGCCACCGACCGAGGATGCGGCCAGGGGAGGCCGAGAGTCATGAGGAGGCCGCCTTGGAGGCAGTGCCTCCTGCGGCCTTTTGGGGGCATGACTTGGACCGCCACGCATAGGAGTTCCTCTGGCCTTTCTCCGGCCTGCTGGACGAAGAGGATTGGGGCTTGGCGGAGGGACGAAAGGACCGAAACCTCGATTGTATTTTTCGTTGCTGAGGTCTCTTAGGTTTGGATTGGGGTAAGGAGGAGTCCTTTCCCTTGGATTCCTTAATAATCTCATCCAATCGTTCGCCAAACAAGCGGTCGCCAGAAAACGGCAAACCGGTTAAGAACCTCTTGGAGGCCGAGTCTGCCTTCCATTCGCGCAGCCACATGGCCCTGCGGACTGCCACAGAGTTAGCGGATGCCACCGCTGTACGGCCAGCAGAGTCTAGGACTGCGTTCATGGCGTAGGAAGAAAAAGCTGACGCTTGAGAAGTCAAAGACGCAACTTGCGGAGCAGAATTACGTGTGACAGCATTAATCTCAGCCAGACAAGCTGAGATAGCTTGGAGTGCCCACACGGCTGCAAAAGCCGGGGCAAAAGACGCGCCCGTGGCCTCATAGATGGACTTCACCAGGAGCTCTATCTGCCGGTCAGTGGCATCCTTTAGCGATGAGCCATCTGCAACCGAAACCACAGATCTAGCCGCCAATCTAGAGACTGGAGGATCCACCTTGGGACACTGAGCCCAACCCTTAACGACCTCGGAGGGGAAGGGGTAACGCGTGTCAGTGAGGCGCTTAGTAAAGCGCTTGTCCGGAACCGTTCTGGGCTTCTGGACAGCATCTCTGAAGTTAGAGTGATCGAAAAACGCACTACGTGTACGTTTGGGGAACCTAAACTGGTGTTTCTCCTGCTGAGACGCCGACTCCTCTACAGTAGGAGGCGGGGGAGAGAGATCCAACACCTGATTGATGGACGAGATAAGATCATTCACTAAGGCGTCCCCTTCAGGTGTATCAAGGTTAAGGGCGACATCAGGGTCAGAGCCCTGAGCTGCGACGTCCGCCTCGTCCTCCAGAGAGTCCTCAAGCTGGGAACCCGAGCAGCGTGAAGAAGTCGGGGAAGATTCCCAGCGAGCCCGCTTAGCCTGTCTAGGGCTGTGGTCCGGGCAGGAGTCCTCCACGTGAGACCTAGGGCCCAACCTGGGAGCGCGCTGCGGCGCGGACCGAATGGGGCCTGGAGGCGACGATCCAACAGGGGCCTGGGCCTGTGTAAGGACCGGTCTGGACTGCAAAGCTTCTAGCAGCTTGGCAGACCACTTGTCCATAGACTGAGCCATGGATTGTGAAAGTGACTCAGAGAGTTTCTCAGCAAAAGAGGCAAACTCTGTCCCTGCCGCCTGGACAGGGGGAGCAGGGGGGTCTACATGAGCCGAGGGGCCCACTAGTGACCGAGGCTCCGGCTGAGCAAGCGAAGCAGGGGTCGAGCATTGCTCACAGTGAGGGTAGGTGGAACCCGCAGGTAACATAGCCCCACAAGAGGTACAGGCCGCAAAAAAACCCTGTGCCTTAACAGCTTTGCTCCTTGTGGACGACATGCTGTTGTCTCCTAGGAGAATGATCACTGAGGGTATATGGGCAAAAAAAGGGTATACAGCCCGACCGAACAGAATATATATATATAAATACGTATCTATTCCGGCACCCTAGGGGGACCAGCACCGGGTGACCGGTGTGGCTTACCGACCGCTAAAAAGCGGAGTGTGTGTCCTCCAGATTCCCTGCCTTAGGTCCCCCGGAGCTGCAGAGCTCTTCACTGAGAATCCTCCACCGGCAGAATGCCAAAAAAATGGCTGCCGGAGCTCTCAGGGGAGGAGTGGAGCCGTGGGCGGCGCCAGGAAAGTGCGGGAATCTGGGGTCCCCACAGTGATCAGTGAGGGGGGAGGAAACATGCAGGATGGTCCGGCCCTCCCATCCGACGTCAGGTCGGCCGTCCCGCCCTTACCCCTGACAGGCAGGCCCGGGGGCGGGATTTTTGCGACTAGGCCGCGATGAAGCCGGGGACTAAATTTGAGACCGTGCCCGACAAGCAGGCACGGTCGGCGCGGAAGTCCGCCGGCCTTCTCAATTCAGCAGCTGCCGCAGCGTCCGGGTAGAAGGTGCGCTCCCTGCACAGTCCCCTATGGGGACACAGAGTACCTTAGAGTTGCAGGGCCCGGTCCCTGAGGTTGAATAGACTCCGGTCCGGCAGATTCCCACAGGGGCTGCGGAGGGAGCACGGTCCCAGTAAATGGATGACCGCTCAGGATCCCACTTCTCCCAGAGCCGCTAAGAAATGGTGAAGGAGACGGCATGAGGCTCCGGCCTTTGTACCCACAATGGGTACCTCAACCTTAACAACACCGCCGACGTAGTGGGGTGAGAAGGGAACATGCCGGGGGCCCCGTGGGGGTCCTCTTTTCTTCCAACCGACATAACTAATATGAGAATGCATGAGTGGATGTGTGCCTCCTTCCACACAAAGCATAAAACTGAGGAGCCCGTGATCCACGGGAGGGTGTATAGGCAGAGGGGAGGGGTTACACTTTTTTAAGTGTAATACTTTGTGTGGCCTCCGGAGGCAGAAGCTATACACCCAATTGTCTGGGTCTCCCAATGGAGCGACAAAGAAAAAGGCAGCGGTAAAAACGCACTGTGTTTTACTGCATTTTTGATCACTGCGTTTTGCTGCGTTTTTCCAATGCATTGCATGGGTGGAAAACGCAGGAAAATGCAAAAAAAAAAATTGACATGCTCATTTTTTATTTCCTGCACAAAAATCGTAGCCAAAAAAAAAAACCTGCAGTGTGCGGACAACAAAAATGAAATGTTATAGACTTTGCAGGGGAAGCAAGGTTATGCAGTTTTGAGCCCAAAACCGCACAAAAACGCGGTAAAAAAACGCAGCGTGCGCACATAGCCTAAACGTTATAATGGAGGCTTGAGATGACATGCAATCAGGTCCAGTATTGAAAAAAAGGAAAAAACAAACACACACTATGACCACACATACTCACCCCTGTGTATTCATCAAAATTGTGCTCCTCCGATAAAAAGGTTTCTACTTTCTGCGCGGCTGAACCATCCACCAGCCAGCTGAAGCTTTCCACTATCAAATAATATAACACGTAATGGTCATTGTTGCTAAACGCACACTAATATTGGGCAGGGGAAACATTCAAAAGTCCATCAGACATGAATTTCAGTATAAGTACACCAGCCACACCAGGTCTAAAGCGATGTCGCTCGTGAAAGCACCCGCCCCCCGTCGTTTGTGCGTCATGGGCAAATCGCTGCCCGTGGCGCACAATATCGCTAGGATGCGTCACACGTACTTACCTTCCTAGTGACATTGCTGTGGGTGGCGAACAGCCTCTTTAAGGGTGAGGTTCGTTCGCCGTCACAGCGACATCACACAGCGGCCCGCCAATAGAAGCGGAGGGGCGGAGACCAGTCGCATTAAAGACACGCCCACCTCATTGCCAGAGGACACAGGTACGTTGTTGTTCGTCGTTCCTGTGGTGTCACACGTAGCGATGTGTGCTGCCTCAGGAACGACGAACAACCTGCGTCCAGCACCAGCAACGATATTTGGGATATGAACGACGTGTTAACGATCAACAATTAGGGGAGTATATTTGATCGTTAGCGGTCGCTCGTACGTGTCACACGCAACGACGTCGCTAACGAGGCCGGATGTGCGTCACGAATTCCGTGACCCCAACGATATCTCGTTAGCAATGTCGTTGCGTGTAACGGGGCCTTAAGAGATCTATTTAATCATCTAGGTTTATATGGAGAACTGTAGAGACAGATACTCTTTAGAGCTTGTTAGACCAATGATATGTATAGTGTTTCTACAGGAAATTGTCTGATAGACGATGTGACCCTCTGGGAAACCCTGAACCTGGGTTCAATGGTTTTGCAAAAGTACCAGGATCAAAGCATGGCCAGGAAGGCTACACTACAAGGGCAGGCGGGAGATTTCTTATTGTGATTGCACCATCCCTTTAATACTTGATTTGTGACCATCTTACCGTACGTTTCATAATGTCTCAATGGCTCCTGTAGATTGTGAGTGACCGACTCTCGCAGCTTCTGTACAGCAGAATTAAAGATGTAATCGGGGAGTTTGGCCTCGATTATCTGCACCGTGTTACTGCCCGAAAGCCAGGACTGGACGGTCTGAACGTTCTGTACAAAGCAAGAAAAGTTATAAAAGTGAAATGATTATAGCAGAAGTCTAAAGTATAAACCGGTACAAATAAATAGGTGATTTTCTCCCAAAGTATCAGGGTAAATGCTGATTCAGGGAATATGATTATCTATATCAGGAAAACAAAATGCCATCTCCTATTAGGAAATTAAAAAGTATAGAAACGCAGCACAAAAAGTGACAAACTGATAAAAGGTGGACATCCCCTTTAAATTCTCCAGTGAGCTTCCATTGTTTTGCTTCCGTCAGGTCCATCGCTGCGATGCAACAAGTTTTTTAGATGTCAACTGTTGCAACGGAAGTGTTATTTCACAGGATTCCGTTCACAGGAATCCTGTGAAAGAACTGATCCGTCGCATCTGTTACATCCGTTGTGCGTCCGTTTTTTTTTTTGACGGATCCGTCGTGATCCGTTTGTGTTTGGGACAGCCCAATGGGAGTGCCAAACATGCTGGGCATGCTCAGTAGAGCATGACAGAATCCAGCACCATAGACATCCAGTATAGCTTGTGATGGATGGCGACGGACACCTGCGACGTGCGCTTTTTTGCCGCTCCAAAAAAATGTTACATTTAGCGTTGCTCCTGCCTGATGGTCAGTCAGTAAACGACTGATCCATCATGCTGCGGATGCAACGCAAGGCGATCTGTCACAATCCGTCGCTAATAGAAGTCTATGGGGAAAAGAAGGATTTTTGTGTACTCACCGTAAAATCTCTTTCTCTGAGTCTTCATTGGGGGACACCGCACCCACCCTGTTTTGTCTTGTGTTACATATTGCCTGCCTATCGCCTCAGTGGTCCATATTTCCAGGCCACTTGTCGCACGGCGACTTGGTTATAATTTTTACTGTGACTTATCTATGGGTCTTTGTTTTGGTTCTCCTCCTACTGCTTGTGCACTAAACTGAATTGAGCCCGCCTCCGGCTCGGGGTGTATACTGCTGGGGAGGAGCTAACTTTTTCTGTCCACTTAGTGTCAGCCTCCTAGTGACAGCAGCATAACCCATGGTCCTGTGTCCCCCAATGAAGACTCAGAGAAAGAGATTTTACGGTGAGTACACAAAAATCCTTCTTTCTCTATCGTTTCATTGGGGGACACAGGACCATGGGACGTCCAAAAGCAGTCCCTGGGTGGGAAAAGAGCAAGCACCGGAGATAGGTAGGAAACATCTTCCCCCTGTCGGGCTTGACCAAGACCTGCCAGTACCTATCTTGTTACAGGTGTGCTACCGCCGCCCGCAAAAACCTACACCAAGATTGGCCTCTGCCGATACCTGTGTGTGATCATGGTAGGACCTAGTACCGGTATGCAGACTAGACCAGGAGGCGACCTCGCGGACCTGGCCGGTCGACGTCCGAAGTCTAATCGACCAAGATGCTCCCATTGCACGGGTATAGTGCGCCTTCACTGCCCGCGGCAGGGATCCGTTCTTCCTGCGGTAGGCCTCAACTCTAGCGGAATTGGAACCATGTGGCAATCTTGGCCTTGGGCGCCGGCATGCCCTCCCAGGGATCGGGTAGAAGGGTGAACTGACTGTCGGTGTCACCGAAAGGTGCGGTCCTGAGGACATAACAAAAAAACTGACAGCTCGTACCAGGGCCAGAGGAAAAAAGGCCATCTTCAGGCTGAGAGAAGGACTAGGACAGAATGACCGAAACCCAATCTCCTATCTAGGTGGAACGGTGAGACGGCCCCGGACCGAAGGCGGGGTCTGGCCGGAGCACCCCCCCCTGTCCAGGTGGAGGCCCAGAAAAAGGAGGAGAAAACGACCAGAGAGGACTGCCCGTCCTGATGCCCTTCGTAAAAAACGTGATGGCAACGAGGAACCCACTTTCCAAAACAGGTGAGAACAGAGGGAAACTAGGAAAGAAAAAACAGGATACCATGAAGCGAACCCCTCGCCAGATCTAGGTCCCACGTCTCTAGTGGATGACGATACAGTAGAGTCAGATGGGTGACTCCCTGGGTGAAAGTCCTGATTTGGCAGACGAGAAGCGAGAGGCTTCTGAAACCGAATTGATAGAGCAGACACCTGGCCCTTAAAGGGACGCGCGAGAGACCCGCATCCAGACCTGACTGCAAAAATGCCAGCAATGACGGAAGGGAGAAGGAGCAAAGAGAAGAGCAGATGTGCTCCTTACACCACCGGAGGAACTCTTCCCGTGTGGAAATATATTCTCGATGAAACTGGCTGTCCGGCCTTAATCATTGTGTGTATCGCTCCTGTCGAAAGGCCTGTCTGAGCCAGTAGCCGGGATCCACTAGTAAGGTCGTCAAATTAAGGACCTTTGAGTCTTGGTGGAAGAGAGGGCCCCGACACGGAAGATCTGGAGGGTCTGGAAGGTGCCACGGGGCAACTGTGAGGAGCTGAGTGAGTTGTGTGAACTATGCTCGCCTGGGCCACTCTGGCGCCACCTTCTGCCTTGATTCTTTTGAGAAACCTTGAAATCCTGGAAAGCAGAGGGAAGATGCACGGGAGCCTGAACTGGCTTCACGACAGGGCGAGGGCGTCGACACCTAGGCCAGGTGGAGGGAGCACCACTCGATGAACCGCGGACCTGATAGTTGAATCGGGAGGCCATTGGGTCCCCGACCGGAGTCTTCCTTCGCCGAAAATCTGGCTGGGGACTTCTCTGTTGAGGAACCATCTGCCTGACGCGGGGCCATCCCTGCCGAGAAAAGAGGGCCGTTCCATTGTCCACGCTAGGGATGTGCACTGCCGAGATTAGAGCGCGAAGAGATCCGGCCCAGTGCAAGGTCCTCTTGACTTCACCCATTGCCATGATACTCCTTGCGTCTTCCTGGTGGATGATGCACGCCACCACTGCGGCCTGGTCAGACTGGAATCTGACTGGGCAACCCAGTACACGGTGCTGAAATTGTAGCCAGGCTAGCCGGATGGCTGAATTCCGGAATGTTGATAGGGAGACAACACTCAGGGGTGTCCAACAGCTTTGTGCTGCGGAAATGGAAAGGCACACCCCAGTCTTGGAGATCGGTGACGGTGGACACTATCCTCCAGAGGAGAAGAAGAAGAAGACGAGAAGGGACTCTCCCAAGGGAGGTTGCGAAGAATGGTCCACTTAGGAAGGGAATGGCGGGTCATTCGATATAGACGGGACCAGCGGTCCATAGCAAGGAGAGATTTGACCCCCTTCTTCGTCAGGGCCCGCTGAAAAGGCCGAAGATGCAACTGGGTACAGTATACCGCCTATATCCCTGCCGACAACTGACCGGGGACTCGCATACCAAAACCGATGGAAAAACGGGTGCGGATGGCAGAGAGTACGGAGGCCTCGGTGCAGGGAAGAGAACCACTCTTGTGCGAGGAGTACCTGACCTTGGACGGTATTGAATACCGTGTCTAAAGGGATGATCCGCCGGGGCAGGGTCTGAGAAGACCTTTCCCGAAAGATCAGCTACTCTAGAAGCGAAAAGGCGATGATGGCTATCTACACACCCAGACGACAACCCTTGAGGGAAGAACTCTTGACCACCAGGTCGTCCCAGGGCGGAGTGACCATAATAGCTCTGGAGTGTAGGATGGGCATGGCAGCCGCTATGATCCCTGTAATGACCCTTAAGCAAGGAAGTGGTCCCTTGCCTCGCAAGGTGGATGAGCTTTTGGTGGGATAGAGGCGCCCTGAAAGGTTGAGGCGCGACAGGACTGGAACCGAGCGGTGGAGCGACGCACCTGGATGCGTCTGGGCCGATGTTGGGTAGGGGAAGAATCTCTTCCCTCAGGTGGCCTAGGGGACCAACTGGACTAGCCCATTTCCGAAGGGACGCTCCCCTAAGAGCGGAAGGGAGACCAGCCATAGAGGTCGCATCCGCATTCCAGATCTTGAGTTAGAGTGCTAAACGGGTGGTCACACTGCTGCTAGAGGCTTAGACCGTGCCGCTGGCAGACGCCAGGGCTGTGTTGAGAAGGTACTCACCGAAGATGTCAACCAATTCTGAATCAGCAGAGATGGAACGTAGACCGCTGCGTAGGGTGTCCGTGGAGTCCCTGAGAGACGTCACGTTAGGGATAATAAGCCAGGTGGAACCCTGGCGGGTCGATCACCTTCTCTCCGGAGCCCTTTGGGGAAGGGATAATGACAATAACAAGACTTACCGCTGGTAAACGTCGTGTCTGGTTGTTGACTGTGATGACGCAGTAACCCGGCGAACTACTGGATGTCCACTGAATACATCATGGGTCCGCCAGAAAAGTCTTAAAGGAGACCTGTGTGCTCAGAGAGGAGAAGAGGACTCACTGTGCTCTTATGGTCTGACTCACCGTTTCTACCAGGCTATTCGTCATGCGCCGAACCTCGGGCGCCTGCTCGGAATCCAGCAGAGGTGGTCCGCCTGGGTCATCACCAGAGGGGTTGGAAGGCTTCCGGTGGAGCGGAAGTTTGGACCTGGGAATGAAGGAAACACCAGGGGGGGGGCGCCGAAGAGACCAGGCGGCTCCTCTTCGAGCCGTGGATAAGGTCCCTGGCACGGGACTCACCTCCTCCTGTGTGTGCACGGAGAGAAAAAGGCTGTCCATACCCTTATGGCTTGACTCACCATTTCTACCAGGCTATTCGTCATGCGCCGAACATCAGGCGCCTGCTTGGAATCCAGCAGAGGCGGTACGCCTGGGCCATCACCCGAAAGGAGGTCGAAAGGCTTCCAGAGGAGCGGCCGTCTGGACCTGGGGATGAAGGTGAAAACTCCCCGAGGGGATTGCGCCAGTCCTGTGGAGGTATGACAGAGCGTCGGCCAGGGACGCAGCGTATTTGCACCGACCCGAGGACGTCAGCGAGGGGATTTATGGCTTGAGACAGGGGCGTTAACCAGCCGGCCGAGGCGGGATACCGGGACCTGCAGTGTCAGGGGCTGCGGTGGCTGTAATCACTAAATCTGACATGATTTGGGTGAATTCAAAAGTTGAGGGTATAGCAATCTTGACCGTTACCGGTCCGGAATGAAGGGAATTTTGTTTACTTACCGTAAATTCCTTTTCTTCTAGCTCCAATTGGGAGACCCAGACAATTGGGTGTATAGCTATGCCTCCGGAGGCCACACAAAGTATTACACTAAAAGTGTAAAGCCCCTCCCCTTCTGCCTATACACCCCCCGTGCTCCCACGGGCTCCTCAGTTTTGGTGCAAAAGCAAGAAGGAGGAAAAAATTATAAACTGGTTTAAAGTAAATTCAATCCGAAGGAATATCGGAGAACTGAAACCATTCAACGTGAACAACATGTGTACACAAAAACAGGGGCGGGTGCTGGGTCTCCCAATTGGAGCTAGAAGAAAAGGAATTTACGGTAAGTAAACAAAATTCCCTTCTTCTTTGGCGCTCCATTGGGAGACCCAGACAATTGGGACGTCCAAAAGCAGTCCCTGGGTGGGTAAATAATACCTCATAATAGAGCCGTAACGGCTCCGTCCTACAGGTGGGCAACCGCCGCCTGAAGGACTTGCCTACCTAGGCTGGCATCTGCCGAAGCATAGGCATGCACCTGATAGTGTTTCGTGAAAGTGTGCAGGCTCGACCAGGTAGCTGCCTGACACACCTGCTGAGCCGTAGCCTGGTGTCGCAAGGCCCAGGACGCTCCCACGGCCCTGGTAGAATGGGCCTTCAGCCCTGAGGGAACCGGAAGCCCCGAGGAACGATAAGCTTCGAGAATTGGTTCCTTGATCCACCGAGCCAGGGTTGATTTGGAAGCTTGTGTCCCTTTACGCTGGCCAGCGACAAGGACAAAGAGTGCATCCGAGCGGCGCAGGGGCGCCGTACGAGAAATGTAGACTCTGAGTGCTCTCACCAGATCTAACAAGTGCAAATCCTTTTCACACTGGTGAACTGGATGAGGGCAAAAAGAAGGTAAGGAGATATCCTGATTGAGATGAAAGGGGGAAACCACCTTAGGGAGGAATTCCGGAACCGGACGCAGAACCACCTTGTCCTGGTGAAACACCAGGAAAGGAGCTTTGCATGACAACGCTGCTAGCTCAGACACTCTCCGAAGTGAAGTGACTGCTACTAGAAAAACCACTTTCTGCGAAAGGCGTGCGAGCGAAATATCCCTCATTGGCTCGAACGGTGGTTTCTGAAGAACCATCAGCACCCTGTTCAGATCCCAGGGTTCTAACGGACGCTTGTAAGGAGGGACGATGTGACAAACCCCTTGCAGGAACGTGCGCACCTGTGGGAGTCTGGCCAGGCGCTTCTGAAAAAACACAGAGAGCGCAGAGACTTGTCCCTTAAGGGAGCCTAGCGACAAACCCTTTTCCAATCCGGATTGAAGAAAGGACAGAAAAGTGGGCAAGGCAAATGGCCAGGGAGAAAAACCCTGAGCAGAGCACCACGACAGGAATATTTTCCACGTCCTGTGGTAGATCTTGGCGGACGTTGGTTTCCTAGCCTGTCTCATGGTGGCAATGACCTCTTGAGATAATCCTGAAGACGCTAAGATCCAGGACTCAATGGCCACACAGTCAGGTTGAGGGCCGCAGAATTCAGATGGAAAAACGGCCCTTGAGACAGCAAGTCTGGTCGGTCTGGCAGTGCCCACGGTTGGCCGACCGTCAGATGCTACAGATCCGGGTACCACGACCTCCTCGGCCAGTCTGGAGCGACGAGGATGGCGCGGCGGCAGTCGGCCCTGATCTTGCGTAACACTCTGGGCAACAGTGCCAGAGGAGGAAACACATAAGGAAGCTGAAACTGCGACCAATCCTGAACTAAGGCGTCTGCCGCCAGAGCTCTGTGATCTTGAGATCGAGCCATGAATGTTGGGACCTTGTTGTTGTGCCGTGACGCCATTAGGTCGACGTCCGGCATCCCCCAGCGGCAACAGATCTCCTGAAACACGTCCGGGTGAAGGGACCATTCCCCTGCGTCCATGCCCTGGCGACTGAGAAAGTCTGCTTCCCAGTTTTCTACGCCCGGGATGTGAACTGCGGAGATGGTGGAGGCCGTGGCTTCCACCCACATCAAAATCCGCCGGACTTCTTGGAAGGCTTGCCGACTGCGTGTTCCACCTTGATGGTTGATGTAAGCCACCGCTGTGGAGTTGTCCGACTGAATTCGGATCTGCTTGCCTTCCAGCCACTGCTGGAACGCTTTTAGGTCAAGATACACTGCCCTGATCTCCAGAACATTGATCTGAAGTGAGGACTCTTGCTGAGTCCACGTACCCTGAGCCCTGTGGTGGAGAAAGACTGCTCCCCACCCTGACAGACTCGCGTCCGTCGTGACCACCGCCCAGGATGGGGGTAGGAAGGATTTCCCCTTCGATAATGAGGTGGGAAGAAGCCACCACCGAAGGGAAGCTTTGGTTGCCTGAGAGAGGGAGACGTTCCTTTCTAGGGACGTCGGCATCCTGTCCCATTTGCGTAGGATGTCCCATTGAAGAGGACGCAGGTGAAACTGCGCGAAAGGAACTGCCTCCATTGCTGCCACCATCTTCCCCAGGAAGTGCATGAGGCGCCTCAAGGGGTGTGACCGACCTTGAAGGAGAGATTGCACCCCTGTCTGTAGTGAACGCTGTTTGTCCAGCGGAAGCTTCACTATCGCTGGAAGAGTATGAAACTCCATGCCAAGATATGTCAGCGATTGGACCGGTGTCAGATTTGACTTTGGAAAATTGATGATCCACCCGAAACTCTGGAGAGTCTCCAGAGTAACGTTGAGGCTGTGTTGGCATGCCTCTTGAGAGGGTGCCTTGATCAACAGATCGTCCAAGTAAGGTATCACCGAGTGACCCTGAGAGTGGAGGACCGCAACTACTGTAGCCATGACCTTGGTGAAAACCCTTGGGGCTGTCGCCAGGCCGAACGGCAGTGCCGCGAACTGAAGGTGTTCGTCTCCTATGGCGAAGCGCAGGAAGCGCTGATGCTCTGGAGCAATCGGTACGTGGAGATAAGCATCTTTGATATCGATCGATGCTAGGAAATCTCCTTAGGACATTGAGGCGATGACGGAGCGGAGGGATTCCATCCGGAACCGCCTGGTCATTACGTGTTTGTTGAGCAGTTTTAGATCCAAAACAGGACGGAAAGACCCGTCCTTCTTTGGAACCACAAACAGGTTGGAGTAGAAACCGTGACCCTGTTGCTGAAGAGGAACCGGGACCACCACTCCTTCTGCCTTCAGAATGCCCACCGCCTGCAGAAGAGCCTCGGCTCGCTCGGGAGGCGGAGATGTTCTGAAGAATCGAGTCGGAGGACGAGAGCTGAACTCTATCCTGTAACCGTGAGACAAAATGTCTCTCACCCAACGGTCTTTTACTTGTGGCAGCCAGGTGTCGCAAAAGCGGGAGAGCCTGCCACCGACCGAGGATGCGGTGTGAGGAGGCCGTAAGTCATGAGGAAGCCGCCTTGGTAGCGGCACCTCCGGCGGTATTTTAGGGCGTGATTTGGACCGCCATGCGTCGGCGTTCCTCTGATCCTTCTGAGGCCTTTTGGACGAGGAGAATTGGGACCTGCCCGCCCCCCGAAAGGACCGAAACCTCGACTGTCCCCTCCTCTGTTGGGGTGTTTTTGGTTTGGCCTGGGGTAAGGATGTTTCCTTTCCCTTGGATTGTTTGATGATTTCATCCAATCTCTCACCAAACAAGCGGTCGCCAGAAAATGGCAAACCAGTTAAGCACTTTTTTGGAAGCCGAATCTGCCTTCCATTCCCATAGCCACAAGGCCCTGCGTATTGCCACCGAATTGTCGGCTGCAACCGTCGTACGGCTCGCAGAGTCCAGGACAGCATTAATAGCGTAGGACGCAAATGCCGACGTTTGAGAGGTTATGGACGCCACCTGCGGCGCAGACGTACGTGTGAGTGCGTCAATTTGCGCCTGACCAGCTGAGATAGCTTGGAGTGCCCATACGGCTGCGAATGCTGGAGCAAAAGACGCGCCGATAGCTTCATAGATGGATTTCAACCAGAGCTCCATCTGTCTGTCAGTGGCATCCTTGAGTGAAGCTCCATCTTCCACTGCAACTATGGATCTAGCCGCCAGTCTGGAGATTGGAGGATCCACCTTGGGACACTGAGTCCAGCCCTTGACCACGTCAGGGGGGAAGGGGTAACGTGTATCCTTAAGGCGCTTGGAAAAACGCTTATCTGGACAAGCTCGGTGTTTCTGGACTGCCTCTCTGAGTCAGAGTGGTCCAGAAACATACTCGTTGTACGCTTAGGAAACCTGAAACGGAATTTCTCCTGCTGAGAAGCTGACTCCTCCACTGGAGGAGCTGAGGGAGAAATATTCAACATTTCATTGATGGACGCAATAAGATCATTCACTATGGCGTCCCCATCAGGAGTATCAAGGTTGAGAGCGGCTTCAGGATCAGAATCCTGATCAGCTAGCTCCGCTTCATCATACAGAGAGTCCTCTCGCTGAGACCCTGAACAATGTGATGATGTCGAGGGGATTTCATAGCGAGCTCGCTTAGTCGGTCTGGGACTGCGTTCCATGTCAGAGACCTCACCCTGGGATCTATGAGACACCCCGGGAGAACATTGTTGTTCCAACTGAGGGGGACCAGGGGGCAATGATTCCACAGTGCCCCTGGCTTGAGATGCCGGCCTGGACTGCAAGGCTTCTAATATCTTAGCCATAGTCTCAGAAAGTCTTTCAGTAAAAACTGCAAACTCCGTCCCTGTCACCTGGACAGTGTTAACAGGTGGTTCTCCCTGGGCCACCCTTAGCAGAGGCTCCGGCTGAGTAAGTGCCACAGGGGCCGAGCATTGCACACAATGAGGGTCAGTGGAACCTGCCGGCAGTATAGCCGTACATGCTGCACAGGCAGCATAGTAAGTCTGTGCTTTAGCACCCTTGCTATTTGTGGACGACATGCTGTTGTCTCCTCTGAGCAATACAGGAGGGTATATAGCCAAAAACAACCGTGCACCATACAGTGTAAAGTATAGCCTATAATCATATAATCTATAAGTACACTTCTGCACCAGTGGGGCCAGCACCTAGGTGCTGCTTACCGCCCGCGCAATGCGGTTGTGTGGTCCCAGAATTCCTGCCTGGGTCTCCCTGAGCTTGTCTCCCTTCTCCAGCGTTAGCAGAGCTGACAGGAATGGCTGCCGGCGTCCTGAGGAGAGGAGGGGGCCGTGGGCGTGCCCTAGAAAGTGCGGGAATCTGGTGCCCCACTGTGCACAGTGAGGGGGGTGGAGTATGCAAAGCATGCTCCAGCTCAGTTGCTGATGTCCTTTACAGCGTCCCGCCCTTCCCCTGCTGGCAGGCCTGGGGGCGGGAAAAGAATGAGACTAGGCCGCAAAAGCCGGGGACTAAAGTTATAAGCGCGGCCGCCGTATAAGCGCGGTCGGCGCGGAAGTCCCCGGCGCACTAACAGTCCCAGCCGCGCCGCAGTGATAACAATGGCAGCGGCGGTCAGCGCGGCAGTCCCCATACACTAACACACTCAGCGACGCTGCAGTGTGTAAAGGCACAAACGCAGTCAGCGCCGCGGTCCCCGGTGCACTAGCACACCCAGCAATGCTGGAGTGTTGCTGTGCGCGGTCCCCACGGGGACACAGAGTACCTCAAAGTAGCAGGGCCATGTCCCTGAACGATACTCGGCTCCTATCCAGCAGAGTCCTCAGGAGCTGTGGATGGAGCACGGTCTCATGTGCCTGGAGACCGATAGGATCCCACTTCACCCAGAGCCCTAAGGGGGATGGGGAAGGAAAACAGCATGTGGGCTCCAGCCTCCGTACCCGCAATGGATACCTCAACCTTAACAGCACCGCCGACAAGAGTGGGGTGAGAAGGGAGCATGCTGGGGGCCCTGTTATGGGCCCTCTTTTCTTCCATCCGACATAGTCAGCAGCTGCTGCTGACTAAGCTGTGGAGCTATGCGTGGATGTCTGCCTCCTTCGCACAAAGCATAAAAACTGAGGAGCCCGTGGGAGCACGGGGGGTGTATAGCCAGAAGGGGAGGGGCTTTACACTTTTAGTGTAATACTTTGTGTGGCCTCCGGAGGCATAGCTATACACCCAATTGTCTGGGTCTCCCAATGGAGCGCCAAAGAAAATTATTTTTTCAAGCTCTGAGGATTCTATGCATTAACTCTATTGAGATAGTATTCTGGGACTATATGTTGACAGTAAAAACCACCGTTCCCTTCTATATGTATGTATCTATATATATATATTGTGAGACTGTGACCGGGGTTATCTATGACGGCCGGTATGTCTCGCCCCGGTTGTGCTCACTCCATGATAGAAAGTAAATCCACTCTAGGGTTAATCCTGTTTCCCTACAGGCTGAAGGAAGGGTTAAATGGAAACAGGAACGAGGGCAGGTGTGCCGGGTGTGAGGGAGTGAACAGAACTCCCTGAGTTCTCTGCTGGAGAGGCACATGTATATTGGTGTGGATTCTTGTTTGGACATTAAACCGTGTGCTGTGAAACTTAATGCCTGGATCCCGTGTCTTCTGCTGCGCAGCCGACCGTGCTACCTCACATATGGTGAAGAATGCGGGCATCCCGGCCGGTGAGGTGTAGCTTCCTTTTCTGGTGACCCGGTAGCACATGTCCTGGATTCAAGCGGCTATACTACGGCCCAAACCCAGCGACGCCATGGAGGACATCCTAAAGCAGCTGGCTCAGGCTAATGCACAGCAGCAACAAGCTAATGCACAGCAGCAACAGACCAATGCACATCTGCTCCAATCCTTGAAATCGCACCAAGAACAGCTGGTTCAGGCCAATGCATGTCAGCAGCAAGCCTTACAATTGCAGGAACAAAGACATCAAGAACAGATGGTTCTCCTGGCCAAGTCGATCCGTGCTGGACCGGCAGCAACAACCCCGGGACCGGGTGATGACGGCAGCGTCCGGAAAGCGGTGAGACAAACGTTGCAAAAGATGACCCCGGGGGATGATGTGGAAGCGTTCCTGGCGGTGTTTGAGCGGGTGGCCGAGCGGGAAAAGCTGCCGACCCCCCAGTGGGCTGAGGTATTGTCGCCCTATCTGACGGGGGAACCCCAAAAAGCGTACCTGGACCTCTGTACCGAGGACGCCATTGACTATGTGACCCTAAAAGCCGAAATACTGGCACGGTTGGGGGTGAATACCTATGTACGGGCTCAGCGGGTAAATCAGTGGTTCTATGAGGAAGCCAAACCCGTACGCTCCCAGGCCTATGACTTGTTGCATCTTGTAAAAAAATGGTTGCAGCCTGACACTCTGAGCCCGGCGCAGATGGTGGAAAGGGTAGTAGTGGATCGTTTTGTGCGCACTTTACCCGTCACCGTTCAACGGTGGGTAGGACAGGGTGACCCGAGTACCCTGGACCAATTAGTGTCCCTGGTAGAGCGGCATGTGGCTACGCAGGACTTGATACGGGAGACTGAGACTCTGCGTACCGCCCGTCGGTCCGGCCCCTCCAAGCCTAGGGCCAAGGACCCACCGCCGACAACGGTGCAGGAGTCCCCTACCGTCCCGCCTGAGGCCGCGGCCGCCAGTCCTGAGATCCGGAAGGTTCTGTACCCTAAACGACAACCCGTCAAGGGGGTTTCCGTCCCCATTAGATGTTGGCGGTGCCAGCGGGTGGGACATATGGAAGCCCAGTGTCCACTCACCACGGAGCCCATGGATTGTGGGGTTACCCGGCGGGGTTCAATGTATGCTCAGGTGGGGTGTACCGCTGACCTGGTCTCCCCAGAGACGGAGCCCCACTTGTGCCAAATACAGGTGAATGGATGTCCGGTTACAGGATTGTTGGATTCCGGAAGCTTAGTGACCCTTGTGCGATCCACCTTGAAGGCTAAAGTAAAGGCCACAGGACGTACCGTGGGGGTGGTTTGCATACATGGGGACCGCCGAGACTATCCCACGGGGATTGTCACCATCACAGCACCTTGCGGTCAGGTGCAACATGAGGTGGGACTTCTTAACACTCTTCCTTATGACGTGATCCTAGGAAGGGATCTGCCCTATTTTTGGACTTTATGGAAGGGACCCCCTAAGTCTCCTCAGATATTGGTCAGTCCGGGACCTGAGCCCTACAATCCTGAATCCGGGACACCTGCCGTAGGGGTCCCCATGATAGGGACAGAATGTGAACCCGATAGGTCGCCCCTAGAGGTATTGGCAGGAGAGGCTGAGACGGTCGAACCCATCCCGGAGTTGGAGGCGTCCCCGGATACGTTTGGGACTGCCCAACTCCAGGACCCTACATTAATACATGCCCGGAGTCGGGTGACAGTAATTGACGGGGTGGCACAGCTGCCCGGTGCCCAGGTAAGGTACCCCCATTTCGCTCTTAAGCAGGATTTACTCTACCGGGTAGATGAAATACGGGGCGTGGGGGTAGAGCAGTTGGTGGTGCCCCAGCCGCATCGTCGGCGGGTCCTCGACTTGGCTCATAAACACCTGATGAGTGGCCACCTAGGGGTCAAGAAAACGCAGGAGCGAATATTGCAAAGGTTCTATTGGCCCGGAGTCTTTGGGGAGGTAAAACGGTTCTGCGAAACCTGCCCGGAGTGTCAGCTTACCGCACCCCTGACCCATTTTCGCAGTCCGTTGGTACCGTTACCCATTATAGAAGTCCCTTTTGAACGGATAGGGATGGATCTGGTGGGGCCCCTCGTAAAGTCCGCTCGAGGGCACCAACACATCCTAGTGATTGTTGACTATGCCACCCGGTATCCCGAGGCGATACCTCTCAGACATACTGCAGCAAAGCTTATAGCTCGGGAGTTGTTTGCTGTGTTCTGCCGGGTGGGGTTGCCCAAGGAGATCCTTACGGATCAGGGGACCCCATTCATGTCTAAAGTGACCAAAGAGCTATGCCGGCTACTCCAGATCAAGCAGTTGCGTACGTCTGTGTATCATCCTCAAACGGACGGTTTAGTCGAGCGTTTCAATAAAACCCTGAAAACCATGCTAAAAAGGGTAATTTCAAAAGACGGGAAAGACTGGGATATGATGCTTCCCTATTTGATGTTTGCCATCCGTGAGGTGCCACAGGCATCCACGGGGTTTTCGCCTTTTGAGTTGTTATACGGGCGACATCCCCGGGGATTGTTGGACCTGGCAAAGGAAACATGGGAGCAAGAGCCCACCCCCCATAAAAGTGTGATTGAACACATTTTAGGAATGCAGAATCGCATAAGCGCGGTCATGCCAATTGTGAAGGAGCATTTACAGGAGGCTCAGGCCGCGCAAAGCGGCCGCTACAATAGACAAGCCACCGTGCGGTCCTTTAAACCCGGGGATCGGGTGTTGGTATTAATCCCCACGGCGGAGAGTAAATTCCTGGCTCAGTGGCAAGGCCCCTACGAGATAAAGGAAAGAGTCGGGGTGGTTAACTATAAAGTATTGCAGCCCGGTAGGCGGAAACCTGAACAAATATACCATGTCAACCTATTAAAACCCTGGCAGGAACGGGAAAGCCTGATGGCTGCTTTTTCCCCATCTCCCTCCTCTTCGGGTCGTTCACCTCCGGCTCCAGCGACCTCCGGAGAGGACGAACCGGAAGTAAGGATTGGAGAAGCCCTCACCAAGACTCAGAGGCGAGAGGCCAGACGGTTGGTTCAGCAGAACCCCGATGTCTTCTCCGAGCTGCCCGGTAGGACCAGTCTGATACGACATGATATTGTCACCGAGCCCCACCTGAAGGTACGCCTGAAGTCATACCGGGTACCGGAGGCTCGACGACAAGCCATATCGGAGGAAGTAAAGAAAATGTTACGCCTGGGGGTCATCGAAAAATCCCGGAGTGAATGGGCTAGTCCGATCGTCCTAATACCAAAAGCCGATGGCTCCTTAAGGTTCTGCAATGACTTTAGGAGATTGAACGAAATATCCAAGTTCGATCTCTACCCCATGCCCAGAGTGGATGAGCTGATTGATAGGCTGGGACAGGCGCGGTATTTTACCACGCTCGACCTGACCAAGGGGTACTGGCAGGTGCCACTGACGGAGTCCGCCAAGGAGAAAACCGCTTTTGTTGCGCCGGAGGGTCTCTTTCACTATGTTGTCTTGCCTTTTGGGTTACATGGCGCTCCAGCCACGTTCCAGAGGTTGATGGACTTAGTGCTGGAACCCCACCAGGCGTATGCATCAGCGTACCTTGATGACATCATTATTTACAGCTCCGAGTGGCAGACCCACTTGGAACAGGTACAAGCGGTGGTGGACGCGCTTCGAACAGCCGGATTGACAGCCAATCCCAAGAAATGTGCGTTGGGACTCACGGAAGCCCGCTACTTGGGCTACGTGATAGGCCAAGGAGTGATTAAGCCCCAAATTAACAAGGTTGAGGCGATCCAGAAGTGGCCTAGACCCCTGACCACGAAGCAGGTTAGGGCCTTCCTGGGTATCGTGGGGTACTACAGGAGGTTTGTAAAAGATTTTGCGGGACTATCAGCCCCCTTGACGGACCTTCTCAAAGGCAAGAAGTCCGTCATGGTGCGCTGGACTCCGCAGGCCGAGGACTCCTTCCGGGCCCTGAAGGGGGTCCTGTGCGGACAGCCCGTTCTTGTAAACCCTGATTTCCGGAAGGAGTTCATAGTGCAGACTGACGCCTCGGAGGTCGGCCTGGGGGCAGTGCTGTCTCAGGTGGTTCAGGGGGAGGAACACCCCGTCACCTTCTTAAGTAGGAAGCTCACCCCTCCCGAGCGGAATTATAGCGTAGTGGAGAAGGAGTGCCTGGCGATCAAGTGGGCATTGGAGTCCCTACGCTATTACCTGCTGGGACGGCAGTTTCGCTTGGTGACGGATCACTCTCCACTGGTCTGGATGAGGTCCGCCAAGGAACGGAATGCCCGGGTTACCCGGTGGTTCCTTTCTCTGCAGAACTTCCGGTTTACGGTTGAACATAGGGCCGGTAGGTTGCAGGGCAACGCCGATGCCTTGTCCCGCGGCCCGTGTTTGATGGCGGGAGTTCAACCCCGCACGCTTAAACTGAGGGGGGGGGTATGTGAGACTGTGACCGGGGTTATCTATGACGGCCGGTATGTCTCGCCCCGGTTGTGCTCACTCCATGATAGAAAGTAAATCCACTCTAGGGTTAATCCTGTTTCCCTACAGGCTGAAGGAAGGGTTAAATGGAAACAGGAACGAGGGCAGGTGTGCCGGGTGTGAGGGAGTGAACAGAACTCCCTGAGTTCTCTGCCGGAGAGGCACATGTATATTGGTGTGGATTCTTGTTTGGACATTAAACCGTGTGCTGTGAAACTTAATGCCTGGATCCCGTGTCTTCTGCCGTGCAGCCGACCACGCTACCTCACAATATATATATATATATATATATATATATATATATACACACACATACATACATACATACATACATACAATAATAAACTCAACCTCTGATAAACACAATCCCTGTATGATTGTGGTTCTTTTGAGGCTTGTT
This sequence comes from Anomaloglossus baeobatrachus, assembly GCF_048569485.1. NCBI lineage: Eukaryota > Metazoa > Chordata > Amphibia > Anura > Aromobatidae > Anomaloglossus > Anomaloglossus baeobatrachus. The sequence goes on from NC_134360.1 coordinate 16,005,301, forward strand.
TTTACTGTTATAAACGGTTGCTGCAGCCTCAGCAATCCGCACACCGGGAGTCCTATTTCTTTTCTATTTTTTTTTTTTTAGGGAAGATGGACGCTGAAGGAGTCTGGAGAGCGGGAAAAACACATCCACCGCCCCCCCTGTGATGCCTGGGGCAGAGCGGAGGGCGGAGACGGACGGCCGGCGACCAATAGCGCTGCAGTGAAGGGCGGGCCTGGGACACTGGAGACAAGGTCGGAGCCGGGGCCTAAATTTTGGGGCTGCCGGTGCGCGGGGAGGTAGAGACAGGCGGTCCTACCTGCAAGCAGTGGTGGCGCAGCAGCGATGACCGGAGCGCCGAGAGGGAGCTCTGCGCTTGTGCCGGCGCGCCGACGACGACTGCTGAGACGTGGCTGGGGCGCAGAGCGTCTAGGCCGAGACCGGGGCCTCAATTTTGCAGCCGCCTGGAGAAGAAGGTAGGAGAAGGTCGGTCCTACCTGATCTCGGCGGCACCGGCCCAGAGATGGATGCGGAGCAGGCAGGGCGCCCTGCCCCTGCCTGTGTGCAATGCCCCCGTCCTGGAAGACTGCTGGCTCCAGGGGAGCAGCGTGCTGAGGCAGGGAAGTGGACATCATGATGGGGGAAGGAGCCCCCCCTGCAGGAGAAGGCAGCGATGCGGGCCCCATCGGATTTCAGACGCGCTGCTGAGGTTCCATCCCTGCTGTATGCCCCTGTACGCCCTTTGGGGTGATACCGCAGGGCGAATCAGGGGTGCCCATGAGGTGTTTCCCACACGAACAAACCCGGGAGTGGTACCACGGGATTGAACGGGGGAGAGGGCCCAAAGTCTCAAGCCCCTGCGACCCTGGGGAGTGGTACCCACAGGGCTGCGGAGGATGAGTGATGAAGAAAATACCTGCAGAAACGAGAAGACAGGTATGAGAGCGATGAGCGGCGCCAAAAAAAGAGAAAAAAGCGCAAAAAGCAAATGGCTGAGGGGGGCCGAGACGGCCCACATCAGCCTCCTACGACACTAAGCTAAAACTGAATTGAGCCCGCCTCCGGCTCGGGGTGTATGCTGCTGGGGAGGAGCTAACTTTTTCTGTCTACTTAGTGTCAGCCTCCTAGTGACAGCAGCATAACCCATGGTCCTGTGTCCCCCAATGAAACGATAGAGAAAAACGGATTCCTGCAAAATATTTTGCAAGATACCGTAAGGCCATGTGCCCACGGGAGCTCGCACCTGCGGATATATCTCCAGGTACGGCCGCAGGTTTCCCACAGCTGCTCCCCGGAATCCGCAGCTATTTTTATCTGCGGTAGTACAGCGAAATTGTTGCGGAAAACCAGAGGACATTCCTGCGGATTACCTGCGGAAGTCCCGGCCTCTATATACATAGTGGAGACGCGGGAATACCGCAGGTATTTCCGCACAAATTGACATGCAATTACATGCGGCTGCGGAACATCCACCTCATGTTCCGCAGCTGATTGTATCCGCAGCATGGACACAGCACTCCCCATGTCCCATAGGATAACATGGGGAGTGTCTGTGCATGCTGAAACCTGCGGATTTATCTGGAAAATCCAGAAAATCTGCGTTTTTTCCGCAGATAATTCCGCAGGTTTAATCTCACGTGGGTACATAGCCTAATTCCTCAAGGCGACGGAAGCAAAACAACGGAAGTGTGAACTAAGCCTTACACCAATACCTACTATAAAGAAGGGAATTTTGTTTACTTACCGTAAATTCCTTTTCTTCTAGCTCCAATTGGGAGACCCAGACAGTGGGTGTATAGCTACTGCCTCTGGAGGCCGCACAAAGAACTACACTTAAAAGTGTAAGGCCCCTCCCCTTCTGGCTATACACCCTCCCGTAGGAGTACAGATTCCTCAGTTTTAGTACCAAAGCAAGAAGGAGGAAAGCCAATAACAGTTTCAAAAACAAATTCAATCCGATAACTAGATCGGAGAACTTAAGAAACAACGTGAACAACATGTGCACCCGAAAAAACGAAACCCTAAAAACAGATAGGGCGGGTGCTGGGTCTCCCAATTGGAGCTAGAAGAAAAGGAATTTACGGTAAGTAAACAAAATTCCCTTCTTCTTTTTCGCTCCTAATTGGGAGACCCAGACAGTGGGACGTCCAAAAGCAGTCCCTGGGTGGGTAAAAAGATACCACATGAACGGGCTGTCATACAGCCTCTTCCTACAGGTGGGCCACCGCCGCCTGAAGGACCTGTCTACCTAGGCTGGCGTCTGCCGAAGCGTAGGTATGCACTTGATAGTGTTTGGTAAACGTGTGCAGACTCGACCAGGTAGCCGCCTGGCACACTTGCTGAGCCGTAGCCTGATGCCTCAACGCCCAGGACGCACCAACGGCTCTGGTAGAATGGGCCTTCAGTCCAGATGGAATCTGAAGCCCAGCAGAACGGTATGTGTGAAGAATTGGTTCCTTGATCCACCGCGCCAGGGTGGATTTGGAAGCTTGCGATCCCTTATGCTGACCAGCGACTAGGACAAAGAGCGCATCCGAACGGCGTAGAGGCGCCGTGCGAGAAATGTAAATCCTGAGTGCTCTCACCAGGTCCAACAGATGTAAACCCTTTTCAAATTGGTGAACTGGATGCGGACACAAAGATGGCAAAGTGATATCCTGATTGAGATGAAAGGAAGAAACCACCTTGGGAGAAAACTCTGGAATTGGACGCAGTACCACCTTGTCTTGGTGAAATACCAGGAAGGGAGATTTGCAAGATAACGCCGCCAGCTCGGACACTCTTCGAAGAGACGTGACCGCTACAAGAAAAACTACCTTTTGTGAAAGCCGAGAAAGGGGAACCTCTTTCAAAGGCTCGAAAGGCGGCTTTTGAAGAGCAAGGAGAACCTTGTTCAGATCCCAGGGTTCCAATGGCCGTCTGTAAGGAGGAACGATATGACAAACTCCTTGGAGAAACGTGCGTACTTTAGAAAGCTGTGCCAAGCGCTTCTGAAAGAATACGGATAACGCGGAGACTTGACCCTTAAGCGAGCTAAGGGACAAACCTTTTTCCAACCCAGACTGCAGGAAGGAAAGAAAAATTGGCAATGCAAATGGCCAGGGAGAAAACCCTTGAGCCAAGCACCACGCTAAGAATATCTTCCACGTCCTGTGATAGATCTTAGCTGAGGATGGTTTTCTAGCCTGTCTCATTGTGGCAACAACTCCCTGAGATAAACCTGAGGCCGCTAGGATCCAGGACTCAATGGCCACACAGTCAGGTTCAGGGCCGCAGAATTCAGATGGAAAAACGGCCCTTGAGACAGCAGATCTGGACGGTCTGGTAGTGCCCACGGTTGGCCTACCGTGAGATGCCACAGATCCGGGTACCACGACCTTCTTGGCCAATTTGGAGCGACGAGTATGGCTCGCTGGCAGTCGGACTTGATTTTCCGGAGAACTCTGGGTAACAATGCTAGAGGTGGGAACACATAGGGGAGTCGGAATTGCGACCAATCCTGAACCAAGGCGTCTGCCGCCAGCGCTCGGTGATCGTGAGACCGTGCCATGAAAACTGGGACCTTGTTGTTGTGCCGTGACGCCATCAGATCGACGTCCGGCGACCCCCAGCGGCAACAGATCTGTTGAAACACGTCCGGGTGAAGGGACCATTCTCCTGCGTCCATGCCCTGGCGACTGAGAAAGTCTGCTTCCCAGTTTTCCACGCCTGGGATGTGAACTGCAGATATGGTGGACGCTCTGCTTTCCACCCACGTCAAAATCCGCTGGACTTCTTGAAAAGCTTGGCGACTGCGTGTTCCCCCTTGGTGGTTGATGTACGCCACCGCCGTGGAATTGTCCGACTGAATCCGAATCTGCTTGCCTTCCAGCCATTGTTGGAAGGCTCGCAGGGCAAGGTAGATTGCTCTGATTTCCAGAACATTGATCTGCAAGGTGGACTCTTCCTGAGTCCACGTCCCCTGAGCCCTGTGGTGGAGAAACACCGCTCCCCACCCTGATAGGCTCGCATCTGTCGTGACCACTGCCCAGGACGGGGGAAGGAACGACTTTCCCTGTGACAATGAGTTGGGGAGAAGCCACCAACGTAGAGAATCCTTGGCAGTCTGAGAGAGGGAGACAGTCCTGTCGAGGGACGTCGATTTCCCATCCCATTGGCGTAGAATGTCCCATTGTAGAGGGCGCAGATGAAACTGCGCGAACGGGACTGCCTCCATTGCTGCTACCATCTTTCCTAGGAAATGCATGAGGCGCCTCAGTGAGTGCGACTGGCTCTGAAGGAGAGATTGCACTCCGGTCCGTAGCGAGCACTGCTTGTCCAGTGGAAGCCTCACTATCGCTGATAGAGTATGAAACTCCATGCCAAGATAAGTCAGAGATTGGGTCGGGGTTAGATGAGACTTTGGAAAGTTGATAATCCACCCGAAAGTCTGGAGAGTGTCTAGCGCCACCTTCAGACTGTGTTGGCATGCTTCTTGAGAGGATGCCTTTATAAGCAGGTCGTCTAGGTACGGGATGACCGAGTGACCCTGCGAGTGCAGAACAGCTACTACTGCTGCCATGACTTTGGTGAAGACCCGGGGGGCTGTTGCCAGACCGAAGGGTAACGCTACGAACTGTAGGTGCTCGTCGTGTATGACGAAACGTAGGAAACGCTGATGCTCTGGTGCAATCGGCACGTGGAGATACGCATCTTTGATGTCTATTGATGCTAGAAAATCTCCCTGAGACATTGAGGCTATGACGGAGCGTAGGGATTCCATCCGGAACCTCCTGACTTTTACGTGTCTGTTGAGCAACTTCAGATCCAGGACGGGACGATACGATCCGTCCTTTTTTGGGACCACAAACAGATTGGAGTAAAAACCGTGACCCTGTTCCTGAAGAGGGACGGAGGTCACCACTCCTTCCGCCTTTAGAGCGGCCACCGCCTGCAACAGAGCATCGGCTCGGTCTGGTGGTGGAGAAGTTCTGAAGAAACGAGTTGGCGGACGAGAACCGAACTCTATCCTGTACCCGTGAGATAGAATATCTCTCACCCAACGGTCTTTGACATTTGCTAGCCAAATGTCGCCAAAGTGGGACAGCCTCCCACCGACCGCGGGTGTGGGCATCGGAGACCGCAAGTCAGGAGGACGTCGTTTTGGCAACGGTTCCTCCGGCTGGTCTTTTTGGGCGTGACTGAGACCTCCAAGAATTTGAACGTCTCTGGTCCTTTTGAGTCTTTTTTGACGAGGCGAATTGGGACCTGCCCTGTCCTCGAAAGGACCGATAACCAGACTGACCCCTCCTCTGTTGGGGCTTGTTTTGTCTGTGTTGCGGTAAGGAAGAGTCCTTACCCTTGGAGTGTTTGATGATTTCATCCAAACGCTCTCCAAACAATCGGTCACGAGAAAAAGGCAAATTGGTTAAGCACTTCTTGGAATGAGAATCTGCTTTCCAATGTCTCAACCACAGAGCCCTACGCAAAACAACTGAGTTGGCTGACGCCACTGCCGTGCGGCTTGTAGCGTCAAGAACAGCATTAATCGCGTACGACGCGAATGCCGCCATTTGCGAGGTCAATGGTGCTACCTGCGGGGCAAATGCACGTGTGACAGAGTCGACTCGCGCAAGCCCGGCCGTGATAGCTTGGAGTGCCCATACGGCCGCAAAAGAAGGCGCTAATGACGCTCCAATCGCTTCATAGATGGATTTCAGCCAGAGCTCCATCTGCCTGTCAGTGGCATCTTTAAGTGCCGCTCCATCTTCAACAGCAACCAAGGATCTGGCTGCAAGCCTGGAAATTGGAGGATCCACTTTTGGACACTGGGTCCAACCCTTGACCACTTCAGAGGGAAAAGGGTAGCGTGTATCTTTAAGTCGTTTAGGAAAACGCCTTTCAGGATAAGCGTGGGGTTTCTGGATTGCGTCTCTGAAGTCAGCGTGGTCCAGAAAAGTGCTTAATGTACGCTTAGGGTATCTGAAATGGATTCTCTCGTGCTGCGAAGCTGACTCCTCTACAGGAGGAGCTGGTAGGGAAATATTCAACATCTTATTGATGTTAAATATAAGATCATTAACTATTGCGTCACCATCTGGTGTATCTAGATTGAGAGCGGTCCCAGGATCAGAATCCTGATCAGTTAAGTCCGCCTCATCACCCATAGATTCATCCCGCTGGGATCCAGACCATTGAGATGAATGTGAAGGCCCGTCATAACGAGCCCGCTTAGGCTGCCCGGGGCCATCGTCCGAGTCAGAGTCTTCACCCTGAGGTGTAGATGCCCGTCCCGGAGCTAGGAGCTGAGGGGGACCAGGGGGCAATACATGCACAGTGTCCGTGGTCTGAAGTACAGGCCTAGCTCGCAATGTGTCAAGAATTTGTGACATAGTGAGAGACATTCTGTCAGCAAAAGCTGCAAACTCAGTTCCTGTCACCTGGACAGCATTCACAGGTGGTACACCCTGGGACACGTCCAGCAGAGGTCCCGACTGTGCAAGCGCCGCAGGGGCCGAGCACTGCACACAATGGGGGTCCGTGGAGCCTGCCGGTAGAAAAGTCCCACATGCGGTGCAGGAAGCATACAATGTCTGTGCCTTGGCACCCTTGCGTTTTACGGGCGACATGCTGCTGGCTCTCTGCATGTGAGAGAGTCTATAGCCAAAGGGCGACCAGCGCTATGTAATACCAAGTATTTGTAGCAACAAAATACTAAGAATACTACGAGCACAAGAGGGGGTGAGCCCTGAGGGCTGCTTACCGCCCGCTGAACAGCGGGTAAGAGGCTGCTGAATGCCTTGTCTGGGTCTCCCCGGCTCCCCTCTGCAGCTCAGCGTGTCTGCAAGAATGGCTGCCGGCTACTGTGGAGAGGGGCGGTCCGTGGGAGTTCCCAAACAAAAGTGCGGGAACAGTGTCCCCTCTGTGCTGACTGTGAGGGCTGGAGTATGTAAAAACGACTCCAGCCCTCAGCGCTGATGCCCTGGCCAGCGTCCCGCCCCTCTCCTGACTGGCAGGTCTGGGGGCGGGAACGAACGCAAGCAGGCCGCAAAAGCCGGGGACTCGAGTTATCAGCGCGGCCGCCGTAAAAGCGCAGGCCGCGCTGAAGTCCCCGGCGCACCGCAAGTGCCAGCCGCGCCGCTGTTCGAGCGGCCGGCGCGACCGAGTTCTGGACGTGGGCAGCGTCCCGCCCCTCTCCTGACTGGCAGGTGTGGGGGCGGGAACGAAAGGAAGCAGGCCGCAAAAGCCGGGGACTGTAGTTATCAGCGCGGCCGCCGTAAAAGCGCAGGCCGCGCTGAAGTCCCCGGCGCACTACAAGTGCCAGCCGCGCCGCAGTCCCAGCGGCCGGCGCGTCCTATTCCCATAAATGTGCCTGCTTCAGCAAAGCTGAATGAGGCCATGGCACAGGCGCCGCAGCGCTGATGTCCCCCGGCGCACTACAACACCCAGCATGCTGCGGTGTGAGCGCCAGATACACGGGGACACAGAGTACCTTGAGGATGCAGGGCCATGTCCCTGATGTACTCCGCTCCATCCAGCATCTTCTCCAGGGGCTGTAGATGGAGCACGGTCTCTGTGCCTGGAGACCGGTAAATCCCACTTCACCCAGAGCCCTGTAAAAAGGGATGGGGAAGGAATCAGCATGTGGGCTCCTGCCGCCGTACCCGCAATGGGTACCTCAACCTTACAAACACCTCCGACATAAGTGGGGTGAGAAGGGAGCATGCTGGGGACACTATATGTGTCCTCTTTTCTTCCATCCGACATAGTCAGCAGCTGCTGCTGACTAAAAACAATGGAGCTATGCGTGCGTGTCTGACCTCCTTGCGCACAAAGCTAAAACTGAGGAATCTGTACTCCTACGGGAGGGTGTATAGCCAGAAGGGGAGGGGCCTTACACTTTTAAGTGTAGTTCTTTGTGCGGCCTCCAGAGGCAGTAGCTATACACCCACTGTCTGGGTCTCCCAATTAGGAGCGAAAAAGAAAAGTAAGGGATCAGCATTGAACACAATGCAAAATACCTGAAGGGTCTTGGAGATCCGAGTTAGTATAAATAGCACCACTTCTTCTACGTCCTGGAAGCTCGGATAGAAATCCATTCTCTCGTCGTCAAACGTGAGTTGCATTTTGAAGATTGGTAAAAATTGTGCGTCTTTCAGGTCAAATAAACTTACAAAAGCTTGTACGGTTCTCTGCAGGAGGGCCCTCACCTGTGCGGGGGATTCAGAGGATATAGGAGCGTGTTTATAAGACAGACAAGACAAAAGCCAATGACAAGATTAAATCAAGTATTATCTGCAGAGGTCAAAATGATTTCAGGAAAAGAGGAGAATAAGATTATATATTATATATTATGTGCGAGATTTCATACCACAAATACAACACTATGAGAGGGGGCAGAAAACAGCGTGAGGGTCTGGGCCAGAAGAGGAGATGAAAAGTGAGTGACGGACATAAAGAACAGTGAGACGGGCGTTGTGATTGATGGGGGCTACTCAACCCCTTCAGGACCGGGCAATTTTTTTTGGTTACCATTCAATTTGCTCCCCATTTTTAAAGAGCCATAACTTTTTTTTATTTTTCATTGATAAGACGTGAAAGAGGCTATGTAATGCACTGTAGCTTAACCCCTTCCCAACATATAGAAGCTGTGTATGTAGTGGGCTCAGGTGCTGAGCCTGCATTATACCCAGCAGATGCCATCTCTGGTGCTTACCAAACACCTGCCTATAACAGGACCACACTCCTATCAATATCATTTAAATGCCGCTGTCAAGCAGTAGTAGCGGCATTTAAAAAGTATTATCATTGGTGTAAGCATGCATTGGCGCCCACAGGATCCCACCAAAGTGATCGCAAGGGTCCGATGGTTGTCCTGGCATCTGGGGGCCACTTGAAGACTTCTATGACTGCCATTTTTTGTACTCTACTGTGAAGTCTGGCTTGTAGGGAACTTCATAGAAGGACGTCATCCTGTCTATATACAGTATTATCATCGGTGTAAGCATGCATTTATTCCCACTGGACACCTGCAGAGTAATTGCAAGGGTCTGGTGGTTGTCCTGGCATCTGGGGGCCTCATGAAGGCTTCTATGACTGCCATTTTGTGTACTCTCCTGTGAAGTCAGGCTTGCGGGGAACTTCACAGAAGGACGTCATTCTGTCTATATACAGTATTATTATCGGTGTAAGCATGCATTGGCGCCCACAGGATCCCACCAAAGTGATCGCAAGGGTCCGATGGTTGTCCTGGCATCTGGGGGCCACTTGAAGACTTCTATGACTGCCATTTTTTGTACTCTCCTGTGAAATCAGGCTTGTAGGGAACTTCATAGAAGGACGTCATCCTGTCTATATACAGTATTATTATCGGTGTAAGCATGCATTTGTTCCCACTGGACCCCTGCAGAGTAATTGCAAGGGTCTGGTGGTTGTCCTGGCATCTGGGGGCCTCATGAAGACTTCTATGACTGCCATCTTTGTACTCTCCCATGAAGTCCGGCTGGTGGGGAACTTTATAGAAGGACGTCATCCTGTCTATATAGGGCATTATTGAGGGAAGCTCTCCCTCCGCTTGTCCCTGCATTCCCGTCCCTCTCAGCAGTGAATAATGGCTGTACCTGAATACATGGCAGCCTGTCAATCACGGTGACGGAGAGCGGAGGAGTGAGTGGTCTCTTGAAGAATACACCAGAGATCCCTTTGCTACATTGAACATTTGGTTAACAAGGGAAGACTATGGTGTTGCCATTTCCATATGTTGTTGTTTAGCAGATGTAAATTAGGCCTACTTTGGCCGAAATATGTAATTTGTCAAATTTGGATTGTCTCTATATTTGCTTTTAAATAAAGAATTAAAAAAAAAAAAAAAACAACAAAAAAAAAAACACCAGCGTGGTAGACAATGTAGACAATGTGGCTGTTGTGTTCTTTCATTGCCTACTAAATGTGAGCTATATTGGCAAATAGGAGACTGTGGATATTCCCTAAATGCACAAGATAGAAATACCCCATAAAGTCTGTGATTGAGAGATACAATAATGAATATGTCATTATGTATCACAGCTCTTAGGCCCCCTTCACATGTTTTTCACTGACATGTTAAAGACGCATATGTCCCTCCGTGTGCCGTGATTTTGGCACACCTGTGATCTCCGTGTGCTATCCGTGATAATACACGGCGATCAGGCACTTATACTCACCTGTCCACGCGATGCTGTGTCCGGCCGCTGCTGCTACTTCCGGGTCGGCTGTGCAGTGAATATGCATGAGCATAATTAGCCAGCCCTGAAGCAGGAGACAGCAGCGCTGGAGACAGGCGAGTTTAAAAAGCTTTTAATTTTAAATGTATGTGTTGTTTCTGGTACGTGTTACACGGATCACATCACTCGTGGTCCGTGTTACATCAGTGATACCAGAGAAAAACGGACTTGTCTCCGTGCGCAACACAAGGACACGTGTGTACACCGCACGGAAACACGGTCAGTGAAAAATCACTGATGTATGCGCAGACCCATAAATTTTAATGGGTCTGGGTATGTCCCTGATTCTGATATGTATAAAAACAGCAATATATACAGTGCCGACCAAAAGTTTGGACACACCTTCTCATCTCTAGAACAACTGTTAAGAGGAGACTTTGTGCAGCAGCCTTCATGGTAAAATAGCTGCTAGGAAACCACTGCTAAGGACAGGCAACAAGCAGAAGAGACTTGTTTGGGCTAAAGAACACAAGGAATGGACATTAGACCAGTGGAAATCTGTGCTTTGCTCTGATGAGTCCAAATTTGAGATCTTTGGATCCAACCACCGTGCCTTTGTAAAAAAGGTGAACGGATGAACTCTACATGGCTGGTTCCCACCGTGAAGCATGGAGGAGGGGGTGTGATGGTGTGGGGGGGCTTTGCTGGTGACACTGTTGGGGATTTATTCAGAATTGAAGGCATACAGAACCAGCATGGCTACCACAGCATCTTGCAGCGGCGTGCTATTCCATCCGGTTTGCGTTTAGTTGGACCATCATTTATTTTTCAATAGGACAATGACCCCAAACACACCTCCAGACTGTGTAAGGGCTATATGACTAAGAAGGAGAGTGATGGGGTGCTATGCCAGATGACCTGACCTCCACAGTCACCTGACCAGAACCCAATCGAGATGGTTTGGGGTGAGCTGGACCGCAGAGTGAAGGCAAAAGGGCCAACAAGTGCTAAGCATCTCTCCTTCAAGACTGCTGGAAAACCATTTCCGGTGACTACCTCTTAAAGCTCATCAAGAGAATGCCAAGAGTGTGCAAAGCAGTAATCAAAGCAAAAGGCGGCTACTGTGAAGAACCTAGAATATAAGACACATTTTCAGCTGTTTCACACTTTTTTAAGTATTTCATTCCACATGTGTTAATTCACAGTTTTGATGCCTTCAATGTGAATCTACAATTTTTAGAGTCATGAAAATAAAGCAAACTCTTTGAATGAGGTGTGTCCAAACTTTTGGTCTGTACTGTATGTACCAGAATCACTGACGTGTGAAGGGGCCTTACCTGGTTGGACATAAGAGTCGAGACGCAATTATAAAAGGAATCCAGTTTCTCCGCTTTAATCATCTCCAGGGCATCCGGATTGGCAAACAGATTGATCACTTTGGGGTACCAGGAGTTCAGCAGCTTTTCTTCTGTCTTCGCACAGGACAAGGAGACGCTGTTTCGCAGGGATTCGCATTCTACAGGACCCCTGGACCTGGGAAAGAGAAAAGAACATTAGATCTTTACAATGGTTACATGACACATGAGAATAGATTGTAAGCATCTGTCCAACCTGTATCCGGACAGATCGACAATCAGCAGATCGGAGAAGGTTGTGTATCCCAGCTCCAGCATGGTGCGGAGGGCCGGGTGCACGAGGTGCAGGTGATTGATCATCTCCATTCTTGCTTGGATGAAGCTCTGATGCCACGGCTTGGAGAAATCCAGACCTCTGAAGTGGGAAGACGTGAAATCGAATATTCGGGGATTAATGTGCGCTCACGTCTCACCAGATGCATGGAGCAGGAGGAGGAACACTCACGAGGGAAACTCCGGTAACAGCCCCGACTCTTCTGCTTCTAACCCTTTAACCTCTGGTTTAACTAGAATACTTTTCACTGAAAAAGGAAAAAAAATGTTAATTATTCCACACAACAGAAAGCTTAAAGGGGTTGTCACATATTGACTCTTCAGGAGCGCGCTGATCTCCAGCCCCTGGCTTCCTCCTTGGCGGGGGGCTTTGTGAACCTGACTAATCCTCCGTTTGCACCGGTGGCGCGGACACTGCGCTCTACAAAGCTGCTGCAAGAGGAAGCTTTGCAGAATGCAGGGACACGGAATCTGGCCGGATCCACGCTTTATAGAAAAGAGCTTGTAAGCGCTGCGCTCCATCCAGGACTGATAGACTGCAGAGCGCTTTTTTCCAGAATCATTGCATCAAACAAACCCTTCTCATTGTGGGCAACAGGTACAAGAACGGGGCGAATTTGGCTGCACGGTGTTTGGGTTTAAGGTGACTCACCCAGGTGTCTCTTCATACTCTTCTCAAAGTCTTGGGAAACTTCCTCCAACAGTTCAGTGACCAAAGCCTCCCTGTCCTTTCCCCTCCGAAGAGACCGTGGTACAAAGCTGAGCATGGAGTCCAGCCACTGCGTCTGGATGGGAACCACCGGGCCACTCTCCACACTGCTCTTCATGAACAGATAATTCAGCTGAAAGAGAATCCAAACCCTGTCACCAAAACCAGCGCTCTGCAATCAGGAAAGGGGAATACAGAGCTGAAACTAATGAATGACAACCAGCAGAATAGTGAGCGCAGCTCTGGAGTATAATACAGGATGTAACCCAGGAACAGTAATGTATGTACACAGTAACTCCACCAGCAGAATAGTGAGTGCAGCTCTGGAGTATAATACTGGATGTAACTCAGGATCAGTAATGTAATGTATATACACAGTGACTGCACCAGCAGAATAGTGAGCGCAGCTCTGGAGTATAATACAGGAGGTAACTCAGGATAAGTAATGTAATGTATGTGCACAGTGACTGCACCAGCAGAATAGTGAGTGCAGCTGTGAGGCAAATCCCGGGATATGAAGATGAATTATGACTTCCAGTCATAATCGCTCATCACTCCCTGGCAGTGCCCCCTCCCTTCTTGTCCTCAATGTCCAGCATCTGTGAAGGTGTCACATCCCATGGCCATCTCCTATGATATGGAGATGAGATGATGTGGGAACAATGGACACAGGAGGACTCCCTGCTGTGACCCTGTGGTAGGAGCTGCTATCTAATTAGCAAGCTTGGAAGTATCCAGACAGAACGACTCCAGTAAAAAATGGTTCATATCTCGCAAGCCATATTTCCGATAAATATGGCAACCATAAAAATGGTGTCTCCGCATGCGGACGATGCTGGCACACCCTTTTTATGGGAGCGGGAGCTTGGGAAATACCCCAGGCGTGATATCAGCCAATGTGGAACTAGTAGACGAGTCATGAGTCCTCTCATTCTGTAGCTAAATTCATAACTGTCACAATGAGAGCGTCGGCGTCCGCCTACGACGCTCCCAGGCAAAGTTATGGCCCATATTCCATGTTGTGGATTGTCCATAACTCCAGCCAGGGGTGGAGCAGTGCTCCCTCTGAGGTCACTAAGGTAGGAGGGGACCTGGATTTGCCCAGGTTGATAACCCTACTTCGGCCATTTTCCAGGGTTCTTTCGCTGGGGGTCACGTGTAGGAAACATCTGTGGGAGTTCCTGGAAACCTGGCCTACAGCGCCCCCCTGTGGCCAGACGCACAAGGTAACTGCGGGAACTGTGTATGCCTGTTTGTAAACCATGCTTTATCTGTAACTGTACTCTGACATATGTATATTCTGTAGATTCCCTATTGTATATATTGTAGTTTCTAGTGTGCTTTAGGCTGATTAAATTATATAATTAATCTTGGGCTGTTCTGTTATCTCGATCTTGAATCCCACGTCTGTGTGTTCGGCTAATAGTTACCGTGAAGCGGTTGGTGGCAGCGAGTTGTGCCAAGGATTATTGTGGGGAGGCCAGTGAGATCCGGGGAGGTTTTATATATTCCGCCCGCGGAGGTCGGGGGAATATATACCCTACTCTCACTGGGGACCCTTCAATAATCGGCATAAGTAGTATAGCGGCCTCCTTGCTTATTGTCGGGCAATTCCATAATTGGCCTGACTATAAGAGGGGCGCTAGAGAGCGCGTCACGTGCTCTGTCTGTCGGTCGGGAGGTATAAAGGAGGGGTGACCCCCACTTGTTACCCCCCGATTGTGACGTACTGGTAGCCAGCGCGGGGGATTTCTGAGTGACCCCCCCGGTGGTTTGTGACATATTGGTGGCATAGCGGTGGGATCGAGATAATAGTGTGTGTGAGTGTGAGACCCATACTCCCAGACACTAAAGACTGCCTGCAGCAGCTGTGGCTGCTGGGGTCTTCAGACTAGCTCAACACTAGAGTGTCAGAGTGCAGATACTGTAAGGTGTGTGGAGGCATCAGGTGTCAGTTCTGTGTCAGTGACCAAAAGTCTGCAAGAATGGCTGAGAGCACCAGGAGCAAAGCCAAAGGAATGGCCGATGCTAAGGCCAGAGACGATGAGGAGGTTGTCCACGAGTCCTCCAGGAGCCAGACGCCAGAGAACAGCTCTGCAGAGGACATCGCACAACCTGGCACTGCTGGACAAAATGAGGAGGAGCTCGCCCAAGGGTCCTCAACGAGCCAGATGCCAGCCCTCCGCTCTGAAATGGACAGTGAATCACCTGGCTCTGCAGCGTGCCGCAGATCACCACTTGCCAATCCCTCCGGCCTGAGAGGTGCAGAGGCCCTCCTTCAAGCTGCCGTGGCCAGGCTTATGGCTGGAGACCGGGATACCTACGAGATACTCATGGCCGAGCGTGGGCGACAGGCAGCGCGTGACGCTGAGGCTGCGGAGCGGCAAGCAGCGCGTGAGGCTGCGGAGCGGCAGGCAGCGCGTGAAGAGCGAGAGCGACAGGCAGACCGTGACTACCAGCTGCAGCTAGCTCAGCTCCGGCCCTCATCAGCCACATGTGACCTTCAAAACACCAAACTTCCAAAGGTCCGTGTTGAGGACTTCCCAGTGCTGGAGAAGGATGGAGACTTGGACTCTTTCCTGACTGCTTTTGAACGGACTTGCTTGCAGCACCATCTGGACAAGGATCAGTGGGCCAAATACCTGACCCCCCGTCTAAGGGGTAAGGCCCTGGATATCCTTGGGGACTTGCCTGCTGAGGCAGATCAGGGCTACGACACCATCAAGCGGGCCCTGATCCAACAGTACAACCTCACTCCAGAGTCCTACCGCAAGAAGTTCCGGACCCTGCAAAAGGGACCAAAGGACTCCTGGGCTGACCACCGGCGGGCACTTGCCCGAGCTGCCGACCACTGGACCCAAGGCCTGCAGCTTTCCACCGGACCGGAGATCCTGGACTTGTTCATCACGGAGCAACTCTTGTGGAACTGCCCTGAGGATCTCCGCCAGTTCATCCGAGACCAGAAGCCAAAGGGGTCCACGGCTACAGCTGCCCTGGCCGATGACTACACCAACAATCGGGCTCCTGAGGCCAGGAGAGCAGCCACCAGCAGCACCTGGAGAGGGGGTAAGATGAACTCTGCGACTGCCCCACCTGCCCCTAGACTGCAGGGGGTGTCCCCCTCAACTCCCCTCTCCAGGCCCGTGGCAGAACCAAGACGGTGCCACCAGTGCAACTTACCTGGACACTTCAAGGCCATGTGCCCTCAGCGTCCCAAGGCCCCGGCTCCGTCCCCGTCCCAAGGGCCGCCCAAGGTGTATTGTGTGGGTGGGGGTGGTGGTAGGTCCCTGGACAGCTTCCAACCTGTCACCGTCGGCCGGTCTGTGACCATAGGACTGCGAGACAGCGCCTCGGAGGTGACTCTGGTGCGGCCTGAGATGGTGTCCCCCCAAGACTTGATCCCTGGAAAAACCCTCGCTGTCTCCGGGATTGGAGGCATTGACCCGGCGCTGCCTGTTGCTGACATTTATGTGGACTGGGGCGCAGGGCGAGGGGTGAGGGAGGTGGGGGTAACTGATCGGATCCCCGCAAACGTGCTACTTGGGACAGATTTGGGGCAGATAACCTCCCAGTTTGGGCCCCCACCAAGGGCTGAACCTTCAGCCAGTACGGACATGACTCCTGACAATGTTAATGTGTTATCTATGAATGATGTGAGAGAGGGGGGAGTGAACTCTGATATTTCTGCTTGCACAGACACCATAGACACACACACAGCTGCAGCTGTGACAGGGGAGGGGGTCAGAGAAAGGTGTGACAATGCCTCTACAAGTAACCAGCCTGTGAGCTGGGATCTGTTGCCCTCTGCAGGGATAAGCAGAGAGCAGGGTGCTGCAGGGGGAGGACCAGTGTGTGGGGTGGGGGCTACCACAGCAAATGTGGGGTCCCCAGAGATTTCACAGCGGGGTTCTGTTGCTGCAGGAGGGGAACAGGCAGGTGAGATTGGGGCCGGTCCAGGAGCGGAAGTGCTCCCAGGTAAGATCTCGGTGCATGGTTCCCCCACAACCGGGGTGTCAGGAAGCCAGGTCGGTCTGCCTGAACCGGCGACTTGGTCAGGAACGGAGGAGGAGCAGGCACGACCCACGGTCGCAGCGGCTGTGGCCGCTGTCACCCGCAGTGGGAGTGCTGGAAGCCAAGGGGCCTCCCGGAGGTCCGATAGCTCTTCCCCTTCTGACCAAGTGGCAGCCGAGTCAGGTGGAGGCCAGGACACAGGTCCCGGGGTACTGACCGAAGATGTGACAGTCTCGTCGATTCTGGCCACATCTAGTCAGGGGTTTCAGGCAGCGTTAGAAGCTGACGACAGCCTGAAAGCTCTTAAGGAGCAGGCGGCACAGCCTCCCTCGGACTCGGACCCGGAGCGAGTGGTCTGGGACCAAGGACGGCTGTACCGGGCCACGGTCCAGCAGGGTTCACCGGAGGCGTGGCCCAGGGACCGACAGTTGGTGGTACCCTATCCGTTCCGGACGGAGTTGTTGCGGATCGCACATGAGATTCCGATGGCCGGACACCTAGGGATCGCTAAGACCAAGGCCAGGTTAAACCAGCATTTCTACTGGCCAAAAATGGGGGCCGATGTGGCTGCCTACTGCCGTTCGTGTGAAACCTGTCAGAGAGTGGGGAAGGCGGGGCCACGCCCCAAAGCCCCACTGGTATCTCTGCCCATCATCGATGAGCCTTTCAGGAGGGTGGCTGTGGATCTGGTCGGCCCGCTGGCCATCCCCAGCAGCTCCGGGAAACGCTTCATACTGACGGTAGTGGACTATGCCACCCGGTACCCAGAAGCAGTGGCCTTGTCGGCCATTCGGGCTGACAAGGTGGCCACCGCATTGCTGGAGATTTTCTCCCGAGTGGGTTTTCCCCAGGAAATGCTCACTGACCGGGGGACCCAATTCATGTCCCAGCTGATGGAGGCCCTCTGTAAGCAAGTCCAGGTGCGACATCTGGTGGCCAGCCCGTACCATCCACAGACTAATGGCCTGTGCGAGCGGTTCAATGGCACCTTAAAGCAGATGCTTAAGATGTTGGTCGACTCCCATGGGCGTGACTGGGAGCGGTATCTCCCACACCTGTTATTTGCTTACCGGGAGGTTCCACAGGCCTCAACAGGATTCTCACCGTTTGAGCTCCTGTACGGGCGACGTGTGCGGGGCCCCCTGGCTCTGGTGAAAGAGGCTTGGGAAGGGGATTTGGCCACCCCTGGAGTGTCGGTTATCGAGTATGTCATGCGCTTCCGGGACAAAATGCAGGCCTTGACGCAACTGGTACACGACAATATGGCTCAAGCCCAGGCCGATCAGAAGCGTTGGTACGACCAGAACGCTTGTGAGAGGACCTACCAAGTGGGTCAAAAGGTGTGGGTACTGGTCCCCGTACCACAGGACAAGCTTCAGGCAGCCTGGGAAGGCCCATACCTCGTGTACCAGCAGCTCAACCCTGTGACGTACCTGGTCACCCTGGACCCTGCCCGTGGAAGGCGGAAGCCCTTCCATGTGAACATGATGAAGGCACATCATGAGCGGGAGGCATGTGCGCTCCCCGTGTGCAACCTGCCCGAGGAGGGAGAAGCGGAAACCCTCTTGGATATGCTAGCCCAGGTTAGGGCAGGCGGATCCATTGAGGATGTGGAGGTTGGCCACCAGCTCTTGGAGGACCAACGGTCCCAGCTGTGGGCCACCCTCCTCCCCTTCCGGGGGTTGTTTACCAACCAGCCCGGAAGGACTGACTTGGCTGTCCATCACGTGGACACTGGGGATCATCCCCCGATCCGGCGTTCAGCATATCGGGTCTCCCTGGAGGTGCAGCAACACATGCGCCAGGAGATTGACGAGATGCTGAAGCTGGGGGTGATCCAGGCATCCAACAGCGCTTGGGCCTCGCCTGTAGTCCTCGTCCCTAAGAAGGACCGAACCACTCGGTTCTGCGTGGACTACAGGGGGCTCAATGCTGTCACGGTCGCCGATGCGTACCCAATGCCACGCATCGATGACCTGCTCGATCAGTTGGCCGGGGCTCAGTACCTGACCATCATGGACCTGAGCCGGGGATATTGGCAGATCCCCCTGACTCGCAAGGCCAGGGAACGCTCTGCCTTTATTACCCCATTTGGACTATACGAGTCCACGGTGATGCCATTCGGGATGAGGAATGCCCCTGCCACTTTCCAGCGGATGGTCAACACCTTGCTCAAGGGACTTGAAGGGTACGCGGCCGCGTACCTGGATGACATTGCCGTCTTCAGTCCCACCTGGGAGGACCACCTAGAGCATCTAGCACAGGTGCTCAGGCGGATCCACCGGGCAGGTTTGACCATCAAGCCGGGAAAGTGTCAGCTGGCCATGAGCGAGGTCCAGTACCTCGGTCACCGGGTAGGCGGGAGAACACTGAAGCCCGAGCCTGAGAAAGTGGAGGCCATCGAATCCTGGCCCACCCCCAGGACCAAGAAGCAGGTGATGTCCTTCTTAGGGACCGCCGGGTACTATAGGAGGTTTGTTCCACGCTATAGTAGCCTGGCAAAGCCCTTGACGGACCTCACCAAGAAGAAGCTGCCCTCTGCAGTCGATTGGACAATGGACTGCGAGACAGCCTTCCAGGCCCTAAAGGACGCCCTGTCCAGCCCACCCGTGCTACAGGCAGCCGACTTCACGCGGCCGTTTGTAGTACAGACCGACGCCAGTGACTTCGGCCTCGGTGCGGTGCTCAGCCAGGTGGACTCTGCGAGCCAAGAGCACCCAGTCTTGTACCTGAGCAGGAAGCTGTTACCAAGGGAAGTGGCCTATTCCACGATGGAGAAGGAGTGCCTGGCCATAGTGTGGGCCCTGCAGCGTCTGCAACCCTATCTAGACGGGCGCCACTTCATCGTGGAGACGGACCACAATCCCCTCAGCTGGTTGCACACCGTCTCTGGGACGAATGGGCGATTGTTGCGATGGAGCCTTGCGCTCCAGCAATACAACTTCACCATTCGCCACAAAAGGGGCCGTGACCACGGTAACGCAGACGGGCTGTCCCGACAAGGAGAGGTCGCGGACGGGCGCACGGGGGAACACCGGAGTGTGCTGACCCCTAGCGCCCTCAAAAGGGGGGAGGTGTGAGGCAAATCCCGGGATATGAAGATGAATTATGACTTCCAGTCATAATCGCTCATCACTCCCTGGCAGTGCCCCCCTCCCTTCTTGTCCTCAATGTCCAGCATCTGTGAAGGTGTCACATCCCATGGCCATCTCCTATGATATGGAGATGAGATGATGTGGGAACAATGGACACAGGAGGACTCCCTGCCGTGACCCTGTGGTAGGAGCTGCTATCTAATTAGCAAGCTTGGAAGTATCCAGACAGAACGACTCCAGTAAAAAATGGTTCATATCTCGCAAGCCATATTTCCGATAAATATGGCAACCATAAAAATGGTGTCTCCGCATGCGGACGATGCTGGCACACCCTTTTTATGGGAGCGGGAGCTTGGGAAATACCCCAGGCGTGATATCAGCCAATGTGGAACTAGTAGACGAGTCATGAGTCCTCTCATTCTGTAGCTAAATTCATAACTGTCACAATGAGAGCGTCGGCGTCCGCCTACGACGCTCCCAGGCAAAGTTATGGCCCATATTCCATGTTGTGGATTGTCCATAACTCCAGCCAGGGGTGGAGCAGTGCTCCCTCTGAGGTCACTAAGGTAGGAGGGGACCTGGATTTGCCCAGGTTGATAACCCTACTTCGGCCATTTTCCAGGGTTCTTTCGCTGGGGGTCACGTGTAGGAAACATCTGTGGGAGTTCCTGGAAACCTGGCCTACAGCGCCCCCCTGTGGCCAGACGCACAAGGTAACTGCGGGAACTGTGTATGCCTGTTTGTAAACCATGCTTTATCTGTAACTGTACTCTGACATATGTATATTCTGTAGATTCCCTATTGTATATATTGTAGTTTCTAGTGTGCTTTAGGCTGATTAAATTATATAATTAATCTTGGGCTGTTCTGTTATCTCGATCTTGAATCCCACGTCTGTGTGTTCGGCTAATAGTTACCGTGAAGCGGTTGGTGGCAGCGAGTTGTGCCAAGGATTATTGTGGGGAGGCCAGTGAGATCCGGGGAGGTTTTATATATTCCGCCCGCGGAGGTCGGGGGAATATATACCCTACTCTCACTGGGGACCCTTCAATAATCGGCATAAGTAGTATAGCGGCCTCCTTGCTTATTGTCGGGCAATTCCATAATTGGCCTGACTATAAGAGGGGCGCTAGAGAGCGCGTCACGTGCTCTGTCTGTCGGTCGGGAGGTATAAAGGAGGGGTGACCCCCACTTGTTACCCCCCGATTGTGACGTACTGGTAGCCAGCGCGGGGGATTTCTGAGTGACCCCCCCGGTGGTTTGTGACAGCAGCTCTGGAGTATAATACAGGAGGTAACTCAGGATCAGTAATGTAATGTATGTGCACAGTGACTGCACCAGCAGAATAGTGAGTGCAGCTCTGGAGTATAATACAGGAGGTAACTCAGGATCAGTAATGTAATGTATGTGCACAGTGACTGCACCAGCAGAATAGTGAGTGCAGCTCTGGAGTATAATACAGGAGGTAACTCAGGATCAGTAATGTAATGTATGTGCACAGTGACTGCACCAGCAGAATAGTGAGTGCAGCTCTGGAGTATAATACAGGAGGTAACTCAGGATCAGTAATGTAAAGTATGTACACAATGACTGCACCAGCAGAATAGTGAGTGCAGCTCTGGGGTATAATACAGGGTGTAATCCAGGATCAGTACAGGGTCAGTAATAAATAGAAAAACATCTCTCTGAGCACAGAAAGTCTATGAGCCCGTACGCTGTGTGCCTGCGGTCATGGAGGGACTTAGTGCTGAGTATTTTTTTGAGCGCTCAGTGATAATCTCCGGACCCCGCTCAGCTGCAGGATGTGTGAGATAGGGAAAGATACACATACAAAAGATAGATACATTTTATAGAAACTCACCCTCAGCTTTCTCTGCTCACTGTTCATCTGTCACAAAAAATAAGAGCATTTCACATTAAAGATATCAAATAAAAGTAAATTTATTTAGTAACAGGAGATGTGTAATAATAATAACAATAATAATAATAATATTTATTCATTTATATAGCGCTATTAATGTACAAGATTCCTG